>NC_071611.1:15683972-15983972 GCF_024509145.1 Vidua macroura
AAAATATTGACAGGAACATGTCTCATATCTCCATAACTTAAAATTAACTTTATATCAGTTCATCAGCTTGCCTGTATTGCACCATATGGTGCTCAGCTCAATCAAAAACAATAGTTACATGAACTCTTGACTTGTGTTCCCATGTGTTTTATATCCAAACCCAAGAAATCATACAAATTACAGCTGAAAGACATACTAGGTTTATTGCCAAAGCAGTGCAGAGCATTCCCTATAGGGCTTTTTAATGTGTGCTCTGCATTCTAACGCAAATTACTTGAGCAACAGATCTCCTTGTTAAGAAAGCTGTTTAAGTTTTGTACAAATTTCATGGTCAAGAAGCTTTTCCCACTTCGTCTACAATTATCCCACTATTTTTAATTATACTGTCTTTGCAGTGCTAAGTAATTACTTGAATTTTGGAGTTTATGGCCTTCAGGAATTTCGAGAAGTTTGTTATGTGCCATTCTCTAGGCTAAGACAGCAAAATCTCCAAGCATGCAGTATCTTTTTATGTGACTTCAATAATGCTGCTGAATAATGCTGCTGATTAATTTTCCAGCCAGTCTTGTCCTATTTTTTTAAACTGTAGTTCTGCTAGTAAAGAATTCAATAAACATGCTTTCATATCTGAATGATTTCAGAAAAATAATTTTTCTCTTTCTATGTTAAGGATCCTCTACTTTTATGAATCATATTAGTTTAAATTTCATTACTCTAAATCACTCTAAATACTTTTTGTTGTTTGGTTGAGGACAGCTTTAAGAGAAACCAGGTTATCATTACTGCTGATATGGTTTTTGTGGAAATGCAGAAATTCATTTGTACTGGAGGATGTGCTTAAAAAGAAACTTTAAATTAAAAACAAACAAAAAAATTATTCTAAATTTTTTTTTCTAATTCAAGAAAAAATGCTTTCAATTATCATTATTTTGTGAAAATACAGAAGAATCTTGCTTTTTAAACAAGCCTGATTCTTTTTGAGTTTCAGTCCTTTCTGGAATAACTGATATTTTTGATACACCCAGCAAACAGAGGTTGGATAGCAACCATTTTTCCTTCAGGTTTAGTCCTGGTAGCAATCAAAAGTAGAACTGCTGTCATTGCAATCTTGTTTTTCATTTTGTTGCTACATTGGCATACTGCTAAATCCTTCATTCTTAATATGGAAAAATCATCCATCCATCTATACATAAATAGATAGGCATGTATCTATACACATACATGTATGCATGCATGCAATGGATAGTATTTGTGGGCAAATGCACATGGAGCTTGTATATATTCTTTGAAAGCAAAAGGTGTTTGATAATGTATTTTATTTGGGAGATGTTATATTTTATCTTGGACAGTATATTAATGAGATTTTTGTTTATTACTGCTGAAAATTGAACACTCTGTTTATCCTCACAGAAAGGTAAAATTCTTAGATTGGTAAAATTTTGAGTGTGTTTGTGGATCTGAAAATGTGCAAATTTTGGCACATACACTATTATTACTACAAAAGCTATCTCAGACATCTATCCCTCCAAGTTATGCATGTGTGGGTGTAATATAAAAAGCTAAAGAACAATAAAAAACCTTTGTATACACTTGCTGTAGTCATTCTTACTGTGGTTGTTACTGTTATGCAGGCTTAAGGAAGTGTGTCCTTGAAACTATCAGGTGAGTTCATGGCTAGAACGTAAGAATAATTGCAGAAAATACATATGAATGTCCATGAATAACCATGATGGTAGCTACATCTGCCATTGCTTGTTGAAAATTAAGTGTAATGTTGAATTAGTCTGGAATCAAGAGTTGGTCCTCCTATATACACACTGTAACAACTTTGGTCAACACATCAGTCAAGGTTTGTGTAGTTAGCCGTTCCTTCCTTCTCAAAATAAAGTAATTTTCTAATAGGGAGGCTGAGATGTCTCTAAATAAGTTGTTCTTTATTGATGTTCTCAGTGTGTTTGGCATAAAACTGGATTTTTCTGTTTTTTACATGAAACTGAATGAAGTTCTGTGTATGAGATTATACATGCCTGTCATTCTTTCTTTAAGTAAATAAAAGCTTCTGTTTTATTTTTGAATAGTAGAAACATATATTTTCTTTTCCTAGAAATTGTGGCCTCATTGTTTAAGATCTGAAAGTGTTTGAAGAACACTGGCTCATGTCATATCTGATTTGAAATTCTTTTCTCATATTTTGTCTTACAGTATACATTTTACGTTTCTCTCAGTTAATGTAGAACTACCTGGCCTAATAGCCTGGTCTTGTACATCTATGTTTCTCCATAGGAGAAAATAGGGTCTTCCCTCCAGACCATGCCTTTTTCCAGATACTGAAAGTGTGACATTGGGAATGAAGGAAAATTCAAATTCATATCTGGCAGGAAAAAAAATTACTTCAAGGTCATGAATTTGTTTGTTTTTCCACATCTAGGGCCAGGTGAGATGAAACTATCGTTTCAGATGTGTTTGCTGGGGGTGCAATCCCTCAGTCTTTTGGCATTAATTTTTTGAATTCCCACACTGCCTAAGAGCTAATGCTACGAGAATGGGCAAGAATGCTAAGTACTGTCACGAATGAAACAAAAAGCATCATGTATTCCAGATATTCATAATTTATGTGCTTTTAAACAGCTATGAACTAAACTGTCTTTGAGTTTGTATTTTTAGTGTCATACAGTCAAAAGAACTCTTACTAGAGAAACAAAAATGGGCCTACTGTGCACATCCCTGGACTTTCTCTTTACTGACTTGGACAGCCAAATAAATGAGTGGGAAAATGGCAGGAAAAAGATGAATATATGCTGCTGGAGATCCTAGCTAGTGACTGTTTAAAGCCCACTTCAGAAAATTTTCTATTTTTTTAAGAAAATACAGGGTTTCCTTAGGAACAAATTTGATATAAAACAGCATCAGATTTGAGGTAAGTTTCTAGACTACCATTCAGCCTCTCCTCTGATGAGGTAAAACAAATCAGCATGTATGTCTCTGCTGTTTCCTGATGATGCTTTAAAGCACTTCTGTGCCTCAAAATTGCATGCTGTGAAGGTTTTAGAGGTGTAAGACTTTCAGCTGGTTGGTTTCCAAAGGCAAAGCACTGTGGACAAATAATATACATGTGTCTTTGAAGGAGACTGTATACATTAATAAGGTGGGGTGTATTATGTTTGAGGACAGGCAGCAAATATATAAAGTTTAAGGAAAAAGCACATGAAAACAATTACTGAAAGTAAAGATATTAGCTATTTTAAAATTTATTTGAGTATTATGGAGAAAATATTCCACATATATATTTGTTTAGGGTAAGATGTTTGGGCTATTCTCTGCAAGTATGTAATAAAAAATGAACAGTAGAGCAGATAGAAATGCTTTTAAAGAATATTTTATATAAGCATAACACATCTCCTAATATTTCAGAGATAGAATTTATTATTGTTGTTGTTGTTAACAACAGCAGCAACAACAACAGTAATAACAATCGTGTTTTCTGTTATATGTATTTTCCAATGTTTTCAGTCCATACGAAACATGGTTTTGAGTTCCTTTTGCTATGGAGCAGCTCTCTAACCAAGCAGTAGAGGGCATTCTTTCTTTAGGAGACAGCACTAGTTCCTTCAAAAGACTAGCATTTTATTCAGGAAGTTGATATTCTTGAGTCCTGTTTGTCTCTAAATAAAGGCCATTCACATGTAGATACTGGACACAGAATAAAAGGGTAAATTCTTACATCAAACGTGCAATATATTGCTTAGGGTTGAGTATACTGAGTTACTAAAATTGTATATGTTTTTCATTATTTCATAGACTGTTTCTGGAGAAATGAAAATTTACATACCTTTCATTCAAATTCACACTGCAACATTTTTCATAAATTCAGTTCCCTCTAAACATGAATTAATTCTTTGGTATGATCAATCAATTATCCTAATAAAAGCATTTCTAACAGTACTTACAGTGAACAATTTATAATGCACCTAGGTATATACACCAACCTGGTAGATATTTTGAGAGCATATTCAGTTGGAGTTGTTGGAGACTTTATTAAAATTCCAAATAGCATATATTTTTAAATGGGTTTTGACATATTTAAGCCAGCCTTGTTTGAAATTAAATTTAGTGTGGTGTGTTCCTCTTCTGCTTGGAAAATACTACCTCTTCTGGGGAAAATGAGCATTGAGGATTAGACCCCTCCGATTCAACATTTGAAATTTCTCCACTCAGTTGTCTGGAGCCTGTCCAGTTCGAGCCCCACACCAAGCAGGAGGATGGCTGCTGTGCCTACAGGGCAAGTATGTGCGGTGACCATGGATGACCCTTCTGGTGCTGTTGGATGCTGCTTCTCCCAGACCCAAATGCTGACTGCACATGGAGTGCTTTTAGAGTAGGTTTTTAAGTGTTCCTCTGTTGTGTGATTGAAGCTCTTTTCTTCTTTTTAAAATGAAGTGAAGCCAAGGTGACTAAATGACCGTTAAATGTGAATACTAGGCAAAAACAGATCCATTATATTCCAGATTTCATTTCAGATGGTGGCTGGCTGTCCTAGTGAGCCTAGCATCTTCTACGTCAGTGGGTGGAGCAGAGCCACAGGTGAAGTATGAAACAGCATGCACAACAAAATGTTTCTGTCTATATGCACTTTAATAACAGGAGAAAAGGAAAAATTTCTGATGCCAGATATTAAAATTACATGTTATATTTGGGGCTGCCTACTGCAGTTAGAATTATGATGTTGCAGCTGAATATGTTAAAATAAAACTCCTTCCCAGGGCACTTGCCTAGTGATTCATATCTGCTATTTTATAATTTTTCTCTAATGTTGCCTGGTTATCAACAGTGTATAACTTCATTGTATGTAAAAAGAAACACCATGGGAGAAACAATAATTGACAAATATAAGAAGAAGCCTGAAGAGACAAACAAGAGAGTGTGTTCTGATATATACTATTCTGCTTATGACATATGATTTCATTTGAACTCTGGTGAGTTATTGTTTTACTTTTGCACAAATTTTGCTTCAGAATCAAATCAACTGATTTGTTTTGTTATAGCACTCCTGCCAGACCCTTCTTAGAACAAAATTTTTGATCTCTGTTTCAGGATTTTTCTACAACTTTATAAAAGAAGTTTTACAGATTTTTTTTTTTTTTTGCTTTAAAAAAACAAAACTAACTAAAATAAACACAACACATTAGTGTTTATTAGTAAAAAAATAGCAGTCAGTTATGAATCAGAAAAAAAGTTTTTGTTCTCTGGAAAGGAGAGCGTCCAGAATGTAGTGCCTCTTCAGCTGCCTAATAGTTCTCCAGTACTACAAACCTTCAAATAGTTACTTTAAGATAATGTCTGCAAATGAAATACCTTTCCAAGTCACTGGACTACTGATTGGCATTATTATGTCCTGGTTATTTTGATTTTAAATAAACAGCTTTTGCTTTCATAGCTTATAAGATGCAGGGATCTAACTCTGCAAAGCAATCTTAATTTCCAAGGATGACTGTGAGCAGGAAACAAGCAAATTCGGGCATGCCTAGATGCTAATTAAATGTAAAATACTAAAATAATCTTGAAAAGTAAGTAACACAGCTTTCTTCAGCTGTGGAATTCTGAAGATTGTTCTAAGGATAGAACTTCTATAGTTTAGCTGGAATATCTGCCCAATGATTTTCTTTCAAATTAATGGGTTGGCAAAGAGAACATAAGAGAATATTTAAGGTCACAAAGGAGTAATGTCAAAAAAAGTCATTCTGAGCTCAAAACTGTCATTTTTGGAGAAGGTTCACAGATTTGAAATGAAAAATGGTTTTCTGTGGGAAAATAGTCAGAGTAAAGCCCAAAATCAAACCTTTTTTATACTTTTTAAAAATTTAACCATGAAGAAGGGGAATTTTGCTTTCAAATGGTTCAATGAAAAGCCCCAGTAAGAACTTGTGGTGCTAAGAAAGGTGATGGGAGTGCAAAGCAAGACTGATCAGCCAAGAGAAAGCAGGACCTCTTTGTAAAGTAAAGAGCTGTCTGTTGGATCATCTGACTTATCCTCTCGAATAATAGAGAATCACAGAATAAATTAGATTGGAAAAGACATTTGAGATCATTGAGTCCAACCTATGACAAAACACCACCTTTTTAATTTGAACATGGCACTAAATGCCACATCCAGACTTTTCTTAAACACCTCCAGGGACGGTGACTCCATCAACTCCCTGGCCAGCCCATTCCAATGCCCAGTCACTCTTTCTATGAAGAAGAGAATATGGGTTGGTAAGCTTCAGCCTATAACTTTAAACCCAAGTAAGTGAAAAAATGCAAAGGAGCATGGAAAGTTCCTTAGACCAGTTCCCGGACTGGACGAGACACAGGTGAATTAGACAAAAGAATCCAACACTTTTGGGTCTTGGCCTGTTCTAATATCTCATTGCTTCATCTTGGCAGTTTATATTTGAATGAAACAGTTTTGTAGGCACTTTTCTTAGTGCTTGTATAGGTCCCCAGGAAGCTGAGAAGTAATGTAACATGATTTTTTTTTTTGTACTTGCATTTTTTGATTTGTGCGCAGATAGGAGAACATAGTCTTAAATTGGTCCATGAAAGTCAGTGGGCTGCAGCTGATTTGGTTAAAAACAGAGAAGTACCCTGGCGTGAGAAGTATATTTAATGCAAGTGTCCCAGGTTCATATTTTCTTCTTTAAACACTGGTCTTTCTCAGTTTAAATTTTTTCCTTTAAAGCAGGAAGATTGAAATCTTGACTTTGCATTTAGCTGCCTCACCAGTGAATTTAGTACTTTGTAGACTCCAAGCTTTGGGTGGAAAGTATTTAACAGATTAACTAGGAAATGGAAAATTCCCTGATAAAATAGTTTCATGTCTAATGTTAATGGTACATGTCATGAATCATAGAATGGCTTGGGTTGGAAGGGACCTTAAAGATCATCTCCTTCCAACCCAGCTGCCATGAGCAGGGACAACTTTCTCTAGACCAGGTTGCTCAGACTCCATCCAACCTGGCCTTGAACACTTTCAGGGATGAGGCATCCACAATTTTTCTGGGCAGCCTGTGCCAATGCCTCACTACCCTCCCAGTAAATAAGTTTTTCTTAATATCTAATCTAATCTGCTGTGTTTCATTTTGAAGCCATTGTCCTTTGTCCAATCACTGCATGCTCTTGTAAAGAGTCCCTCTCCAGATTTCTTGTAGGCTCCCTTCAGGTAATAAAGGCTCCCTTCAGGTAGTTGCTTGGTAATCCTTTTTATATGTCAGCAGCAATCCTCAGAAAAAATGAAAAAGTAAAAAAAATCATTGATTTACAGT
This sequence comes from Vidua macroura, assembly GCF_024509145.1. NCBI lineage: Eukaryota > Metazoa > Chordata > Aves > Passeriformes > Viduidae > Vidua > Vidua macroura. The sequence continues at coordinate 15,691,274 of NC_071611.1, forward strand.
ACTGTAGTGTATAAAGGCTGGCTGCCTTGGGAATCAAAATGTAGTGTGATCTTCAACTTAAAAAAATATTTACTGATGTTGGAGTAATAATGTTATCTATTCTGACTGCTAACTCAAAATCAGATCACTAATTGTCTGGAAAGGGACAGCATTCTCTATGATACTTGTTTCTTTTTTTTTCAGGAAAAAATGGCAACAGAAAACATTAAACATTGTGTTTAAATATTAAACATCCAGGTGCACAATAATTTTTTAATATGCTAATTAATGAAGAAATATCTGTCTTTGTCTCTGTGCAAATGTAAGAGGATTGCAAAGAGTTCAGCAGGCAGAATACCAGTTGCATTGAGAGGAAAAGACAGCATTATAAAGCAAAACTGCAGCTCCCAGTAGAGACATTATTACACCCAAATAATGTTTTGAAGAAACAGGAAACTTGGGATTTTTAAAAACATCATAATTTTGGGAAATGCTTGAAGGATATAACAGATTTTTAAAAGTTTTTTGGAAGAAATTAGTGTTCTAGCTTGTAGATGATACAACTTACCTCTAACATTAAGGAAAAAAATGTTACAAAAAACCAGAACAGCAAACCATGCAGCTGTCTGTTTTGTTAGCTATTCACAAATGCAAGTGTGATTTCACAGGTAAATACTTCATTAAGATGTTATTGCAGATTACTTTTGCTGGTACCAGCAGGCCCATTTGTATGATAGTTTTGTACTGTAAAACTGTTTTCAAGATACAGACCCTTCTCCACTTGGCAAAGAACTCTGAAATTCTACCTCTGGAAAGCTATGAATGTTAAATGGCAGCATGTAGAAAAGTAGGAATTTCTTAAATTTGGCAAAATTAACATGGAAATGCCCTGCCTCTGGTTATCTTTGAGGCTGAGTACTTGTGGAAGAGTTAGATGTTTAGTAAGTTGAACATGAGGTTTATGACAAAACTTGATAAGGTGATTTCTGGGCACAGGACACCTGTTTGGACTGCGTGACAATGTGTACACATGGCATCATTCCAGGACTTTGTGTTTTCTGAGCTGGAGTACTGTAGCAGTTGGAGGCTAACACAAAGGTCATAATGTGTAAGAACAGTTCTCTTTCCCACATAAACCCATAGTTCATAGAATACATTAAGTAAAGAAGGAATTCCTGGTATTAATTTGTTTAAATAGATATATATTTTACTGCTGAGTTGGGAAAGATCTATGCCATCACGGAATTCCAATTAAAAAAGCAACTGTTACATTCACTGGTTTTTAGCTTATTAGAAGTCTAAGTCTACATATTTCCTAGAGTGAAAAGATGGTTGCTGTGGTTTATAACCATTTTTAATTCCAGCACATTTTGAATTCTAAAAGTCTACTGGACTAGGCTTCATCTAGTCTTAGCTTTGAACTTTTCTCCCCTTTTCTCAAGTACACACACATACTATCCTCCTTCCCTAACATAATTTCCAAACATCCCTCCACCTTTCAGGCTGTTAACATTTTAAAGGCAATGGGACATTAATAGCATGAATCAGGTTAGTAGAATGAAGCTAGAGTGTCTCCTTTTCTTGAACATCCTGCATGAAATATCCCTGAGAGCAAACTGTTCTTTTTTTCCTATTAGAGCACAGCTTTATTTGGCTGGCCCACTGGACTACACTGATGTTTTACAAGACCTTCAAAAATTCCTATTACACCTGCTATATATCTGTCTATGTATCTGCTACATAAGAGCTATAGACTTCAGAGCAGAACTTTCTGCTGTTCTTTTCTGCTCAAAGCAATCAGTGTCTGCACCTCTCCAAATTGATATCCATTATGTATGAATAACACTTGCATATATACTGGAAATACACAGTACTTACGATGGGATCTCAATGGGTTCAGAGGAGATATTTTTCATGTTTTCATATCGTAATTTGGTTAGCTTTAAACACAGAGGAATTGACAGACTAGGCTGGTTGTAAAAATTTTGTAAAGTTTTCAAGACCTAAGTGGGTTGTATTCTTCCCTTTTCTTTTTTGTGCGTGCCTATGAGATAACGAGAAAGAACTTTTAATTTGTTTCCTCCTCTCAGGCCATGCTATTGAAATACAGATAGAATTAAGTACGTAAGAAGAAACATGATTGTAGAACCATCAATGTGGTTTAAATAATCAATGTGGTTTAAATAGTTTGGGCTGGTAATTTCTTATTATATTGATGGTTATGGCAGTGGGCTGTCCATGGCTGGACACCAGATACTCTATCCCTCCTCCTCCTCAGCTGGGCAGGGGGAGAGAAAATAAAATTAAAGGATTGTGGGTCACGATAAGGACAGGAAGAGATCATTCACCAAAACTGACTCTATTAAGAGAAATTAATTTAATTTATTGCCAATCAAACCAGAGTACAGTAGGAAGAAATAAACCAAATGTTAAAACAGCCCCCCCCCCCCCCCTTCTCCTCAGGATCAGCTTCACTCCCAAATTTTCCACCTCTTCCGTGCAGTGGCCCAGGTGGACAGGGGATGGGGGCTGTGGCCCGTTCATCACATACTAGTTTGCTGCTCCTTTCTCCTCATGCTCTTCTGCTCCAGAGTGGGTCCCTTCCACAGGATGCAGTCCTTTAGGAACAGACTGCACCAACATGGATCCATAATGTGACTCGGCAGTCACAGCCTCCTTCCAGCATTAACCCGCTCCACAGTGGGTTCTTCCAGAGTCTGTGGGTGGATCTCTGCATGCCCATGGACCTCCATGGGCTGCAGGCACACAGCTGCCTCACCATGGGCTGCACCACCGGCTGCAGGGGGATCTCTGCTCCTGAGCAAGAGAGCAAGAGGTGCCTGGATGACTTTCTCCCTGTCCTTCTCCACTCACCTCAGTGTTGGAAAGGCTGTTTCTCTCACATATTCTCAGTCCTCTCTTTTGGCTCTTTTTTGATTTTTTTTTGCAGCACATTCCCCCCCCCCCCCCCTTCATGAAAGGGTTATCCCAGAGGCACTATTACCATTGCTTATGGACTTGGTTCTTTGAGCCAGCTGGAACTGGCTCTGTCAGACATGCAGGAAGCTTCTGGCTTCTCTCACAGAAGGACACCCAGTCTCCTTGCTACCAAAACCTTACCAAAACCCAGCATAAGCTGGAAGATATTCTAGCAAAAATCGGTGGTAAACTTCCCGTTAATGTCCAGCTGTAAAACATAGATGCAATTCCTACATTATTAGTGTGATCACTGAGACATACAACTGGAATATAAAGAACAGCATTCAAATGAATATTGTAATTTTCTATCTGTCTATAAATACACATGAATGGACTGGTTTTCTTATATTCTTTCAATTAAATTTACTTAAATGCCTTAGAGTTTCCATTTTACCTAGTTTTACTCTAGCTATTCATGTTTATATAATGATTTATTTCCAATAGTTGCTGGGAGTCAAACAGAGGAATTGATTGTCTTCTATCACAGGTTACTAGAGGAGACTTTCAATAAAGAAGTCAATCCTAACTCATTCTGAAAGTTGAAATTAATATAGAGAACGTTTATTTTAATCTTTCAATCAAAATCTCAGCCCTTCTTTTGAGCCTTGAAGCAGAAATTAACTTTCCTCACTGTTGTTAATTAATCCACTGGTGGCCAGAGCGGAATCCCATGAAACTGCTTATATATCTCAAAGGTCTATGATACTGTGTCCCACTAGAGAGGGAAGATATAGACAAGCAGCATGTCCTTCAGCTGAAGAGACAATGAGTCCTTCAGTCTACTATCCCTAATTCATCCACTGAAAAATTATTTAATTGCTATCCCTTCACATTTCTGAGACAAATATGCTTCTCGCGAATTTTACATGGACTTCCATCATGTATGGCATTGCTACTTCTACTTTTGGAAATCTTGAGACACAAAGAAGAATATAACATGGATCATTTGAAAACACCAACATTGATGTTTTTCTTGTATTTGAAAAGAAGGAGAATTACAGTCAAATGACATGCCAAACTTAGATAATTATAGTACAATTTTTATATAGTGAAAATGATAATTATTTCTGCTACTACTATTATTTTATTATATCAAAAGGAAGAGTCAAGCACATTAGCTGCATGTTTTGACATAATTTCCCAGATTTGATGAGTATTTTTAAATAAAAGGGGAAGGGTAACTTCAGTAAACAATACTGGGAATTGAAGCCCTTGTTCAAATAACTTAAAAAGATGTGCTCGACATGTATTTAATGGACTTAGATAAATCTTAGTGTTTGTGTGCTTGTGAGATCTGAATCTTACAAAGGGTTTGAGACAGTATTGGTTCTCATGTATTAAAGTAAATGGAAGGACATGAGATAACCTTTTGTCAGAGCTCAGTGCAGGTAAGGGAAAAAAGGGTAACACTTGCCAGATAATTTTTCTTTTTTGGGGGACTACTGTTATCTATGATACTAGCAAGAAGGACAAATCACCAAGTGTTAAAATTGGTTATTGTCAGTTAAATCAGAATAATTTCCAAACAGCTACCATTTACAGAAATAACACCTGTTATACGTAAACTAAAATATTTTTGTTGAATAATAAAGAAATAAGTTATGAAATGAGACATTAGCTTTGGCATTCGGAAAACACTTAAAAGCCCAAGGCAGTTTATGTTTAATTGGCTCTCCAAGGTAGAAAACAATTCTATATAGGCAGACCCTTAGCCTCTTATCCTTCATCCCTACCTTGGACTTACCCATCTGAAGGAGAGCTAGAGGAGAAGTAGATGTACAATCTAGCTGGCAAAGTGGATAAGTCAGTTTCCCACCGGGCAAATAATTCCTGGGTATCTTGAGAATTTGCTATAAAAATCAATAGTGTATTCTGTCTTATTTGAAGCAAATAATGCTAATTCAGTAAAGGGTCCTCAGAAAAACCAATTGCTGAGATTAATTCAAAGTCGAGCAGCTTCAAAGAAGTTTTGCCCTTATACAATGATCAGTTTGACTTAGTTTACTTTTACTCAGATTACAGTTACTTTCCTATAGGAAGCTTCTGGACTGTAAGCAATGAGAGGTATAAGGGTGCCTGTATGCTGTCTTCCAGGAATTACCTTTCTCTGATTCTGCTTCCAGCAGCTTTGGGCTATAAAACAAAATCCTATTTTTCTGCCTGTAATAACACAGTTCAAATATCTCTTCTCCAATTGCACACGCCCTGGATAAATGTAAGTTCTTTAGGAAGTGACTACTGTAAGGTACAATCAGATTAGCTATGTACTGCCAAGGGAAAGGATCCCAAAAGAATTACTTATCAAGAGCTATAATCACTATAAATATAAAGGAGGCAATTTCTAGCACTCTCTTCATAGTATCATGCACATATAAACCCATAAACATGAGAAGATAGAATAATGCTAACAAAGGAAATCAGCATGTATAAGTAAATTTTGAGACACTATGAGGAAGATACAGTATCCAGTACCAAGTTTCAGTTTAATTCCAAAAACAGGAACTGTGGCTGTCATGAAGCACTAAGTATCTTTGAACTCAGTTGAAAAAGAGCATTTGTTTAGTCCTGTATTCTCTTCCTCATTGTTCTATAGAAATGCAATACTTGTGGTTAGACAATTTTTAGGAGTGAAGAGAAAATGAAGATAGGTAAGAGGGAGGAAATCTTGCCCACAGTCATTTGGGTGGAGAACATTTTCATGACTGTAGGAGATGCAGTCATTCATCTTTTATTAAAAAAAAAAGAAAAAAAAAGAGAAAAAAAGAAAAATAATTGTTGAGGAAGCACTGTCATTTTGTCTTGGTGAGTTATTTCACTTTCAGGTGATAGAACAAAACTCTCCCTCATTCAGGGGAGATAAGAAATGTAAAATAAAACATAATTTTCTCTTCTTAGAGTTAAGGGGATATCTATGCAGAAGCAAAAATACTATCATATTCAGGGGGTTATGATAAAAGTATATGTGTTTATTCTGCTTATGCTTCTTAATTCAAAGATTAATTAGTTTTGACATCTTCATACACTGATTAGTCTATTCCTCCCATACACAGCACTATATTTATTCTTATTTATTCTATAGCAGTGCAATTTGCCACCAAGATTCTTGGCTCAGTGTGGGCTCCACACGCTACTGTAATTATTGCCATTTTTAAAAAATTTGATTTACATGCATTTTATAGTTTTCTCCAGGCTGTAAATATTTCTGGCAAAAAATGTTCCTACTAAAGTGAATGGAATTGCACACTGAGTAAATAAATAGACTGAACTCAGCACTCAGAAAATCTATTGAGGTATATATTTAACTGTCTTGCATGTTACCTTTATGATTGCAACTATCTTGTGACTATGAAGTCACTGTTTGTACACAGTTAGCAGATGAGAAGAGTACAACTTCTGATCTGAACTTTTGCTCTGTTTTTATTATACACACTACAAGTGAGGGTTTAGAGGATCCTAAGTACTGTTTTACTTCTTCATAATCCCCTTAACTTCTCTTCCCTTACTTCCACAAAAAATTAAGGCAATCTTATCCCACCAGTGATTTGTATTGACTCACTAATTAGGCTTTGCTTCCTTATCCTGTTTCTGAATAGAGAATAGAAATACTATTCTTTATTTTCAATAACCAGCATATTTCACTGTATCTGAGTTTATGGCTTAAACTGGGAGATGCTGTGTCATAAGAGCATCCTGGATTATCTTCCTCTTTCCTGAAGCAAACATCCACACAGGGAGAAAATCCAGAGGAGAACTCACATAAAAGCATAGACCAACATTGCTAACAAAACGTATTCTATCCGTCAGAAAATATCACTCTGTAGTCAGTTCACAGCTACAAACTCCCCTCAGGAAAGTGGCCAAAACAATGTTTTATATTTTTAAAGGGTTTTGGGATAATCATTAATCTTTTGAAACAAACAATAAAACAAGACCTTAATGGTGTCTTTTTAATGGTGTTTTTTTCTGGAATTGGTTGGAAAAAGCATATTCAAATTGTATTTCCTAAAAAAAAAAAATAAATAAATAAAGGTGAGTTTCATATGAGGAGAGCAGAATGTGATCTTTTTAGCTGTATTAGTGGTCTCTGCTTAACAATGCTTGTAATCAGTAATATTGACTTAATAAACACATTGCTCATACTTCAGCAAAAAACACACAGTCAATGGACCTTGAATTAATGTAAATACTTAAAAATATTCTAAATACATGTTCTTAAAATAATATGCATACATTCATATTTGTTTCTTGATTTTTTTTTTTTGATAAGCTTTATGACAGTTCTACAGTTCACGTTTTTCTGTTTCTGCCACTGTGCTGTATAACAGGAAAGCAAGCCTTTTATTTCATCTCTCCAGGGATGTCTTTTTGATAGCAAATCTGTTTGTAGATTCTGATACTAGTGTTCTTTATCTTCTAAAGGAAAGAAATAAATAAAATACTCTTTTGTATTCTAAAATCTGTTTTCCTTGTGAGAAATATACATTAAGTGACAAAGTTTTCTTTGCTTGTTTGACTGTTTTTAATCTTTTATTTTTGTAATTATATACTTGCCCAGGATGAGAAGCTCGAACAGAACATTTTATGACCTACCACAGTTCTTCGACACTTCTGTGCTTCAGCAGCTCTTATCCTTAACACAACTTCATGTATCCAACACCAGGGTTTACCTTACAGTACAAAGATCCACATTTATTCTACTCTTTTCTCTATGAGAATAGAGTGTCCTTAGTTGAAAGAAAACCTCATTTCCAGAGCTGCAATGGGAAGCTTCTACAACAGCTGTCTGCACTGTACTCGTACTGTGGGTAAGTAGGGGACTTGGAATAAAAATATCATAATTAGGAACATAATAGCACATTTTGATTCCCTTAATAAATAAGACCAACATAAATATTTTCTTAGTGGTGACACTGATGATCATTAATGGCCAAGCCTGTTATCTTTACAGTATGAATTCTAATTGAAAAGACAAAGTCTTAAATACAAGACATACTATTATTGAAGTGGAAAATAACTGCAAGCCCTTGTATTTTTAATAATAATAAAATAATCCATAAAAACATAAACAACAAATAGCAGAAAATACTCCAAAACTGTAGTTTTAATTGGTTTCCATGAAAAAGTAATAATTTTTTGTTATTAATATTGTTGCTGTTTCTTATCTCATTGCTGTTTTCAGTAAATTGTTCTTACCTCAAGCCATGATATTCATCATTTATGCCTCCAGTTCTCAGCTCCATCATGCCTTAGTGGGAAGGGTGAGGGAAAGAGGGACCCAGAATGGCATTTGGTTTTGGACAGTCTTGGGTGTGTGCACTGAATTAGGGAGTACTGTTCCTAAACCATGACATTGCTGCCTAATGTGGGGCTCCAACCCACAGCTCTGGGATTAAGAGGCTTGTGATCTACTGATTGAGCAAGCAAAGGCATGGGATAGTATAGAAAAACCTCTGGGTCCTGGCCAAAACTATGACAAGTATACAGAATCAGCAACTGTAACTCAGACTTAAAGGAAAGACTGTATTCTGAGTTCTATGCTCTTCTGCCATAGCCTGTTTTTTTTTGTCCAACCCAACATTACCTACACATGAATTCCTCTCACTTGCACCTTCAGATCACTATCAGTTTTGTAATTCTACTGTTGCATTTGTGTGCCATTAAAAGAACTGTATTTCTTTTAAAGAAAAAAAACCCAAAAAATTAGAGGTAATATCCATAAAAGTAGTTTATTATCTTTTATTAATAATATAAAATACTTTTACTTGTATTTAGGACTTTTATAGTATTGTAGAATCAAAGAATGGCCTGTATCAGAAAGGGCCTTAAAGATCATCATGTTCCAATCCCCCTGTTGTGGGCAGGATAAAGAAACTGACATTCACAAGCCTTAATTTTCTTATCAGTATATCTGCTAAATATTTGGCATTGTCTGCAAAGCAAAGGTCCTATGAATTTGCTGAGTATGTATGAATTTCAAAGGTTAAGGTAAGAACTGTATTCAATCTAATAATATGGTATTTTTTTAGGAATGTAACTGTAGTTAGCTATGTTACTTGTCTGTGGAATGAGAAGGCCTGTCTAGAAATGATAATATGGTATTCTACTAATTAAGTAATTTCTACCTTAAAAATTACTTCTAGCTCGTCTATAATAAGTAGTTGCCTATTCTGGTCAACTTGCAAAATGAGAAGTTCTTACATTACTTTTCGGTTTTCAAATAGTAACCACTGTATTATTCAGTGTAATATATTTCACAATTATTACCACAGAGCCAATATTCTCTTCATGTTATTTTCTATAATTTGAAATCTGGAGTTCACTCTTATTCCCTTCTTATCTGTGTTCAAACTAATAGTTGTAAGAATGTTCCCTTGTGAACTTCTAAACATCTCCAAATGCAAAAATAATAAACGTACTATATGCAGTTGATCAATGCAACGTAATCTATATAGCAGAAGTTTTATGTACTGTGTACTCTAATTTTCTTATAGTTAACTTGAAAATGCCTTGTGCTCACTGCAACGTAAAACTGCTGAGGACTTTGACCCATGTACATGGGAAGCAAATAGTGTTAATAATTTAAGTCAAGTATCTTAAGTCCTTACTCCTTACTTTGACATAGATTACCCTTGGAAACGTACTTTCTGCCTAGTTTAAATACTACTATTATATGGCAGTATAATATAAATAAGTTTCCTTCAATTAACTTCCAAGTGAGGGCTAAGAGGACAGGAGATTTGGTAATAGCTTAAACTGAGCCTATCTACCAGAATTACTACTTTGACCTGGGACTAGCTTCACACAAGTAGACTATACTGAGGCTGTACAAATGGCATAACATACTCTGTCATTTACTAGAATGATCATTTGTACAGCTGGGGGTGTATTCACATGGCACATACAAGAGAATTTGCCTAAATTATCAGCATATGTGGTGTAAGAAAGACGTAGCAGCACAGGTTAACTTCTATAATAACCTGTCTTAGAATACAGCTGTGTTGAAATTTGATGAACAACCTGGGAACTTGGTTTCCACGGACATAGTGCTGATGGGAAATGAATCAAGATTCTGGCTTCTCACACTTAATTTCATGCTTATTTGGTACAAAATGTAGTTTGGGAGTGGACTAAACCAGCAGTTCTGTTGTCCACCTTCAGCCTGTACTTTCCCACACAGAAAGCCATCCAATCATCCATTGCTTAGGATGCCTTCAAGTACATTTGGTATTGATTCAATATAGCTTTTTGGCTTTGAATTAGTAGCTAGCCTTGCTCAAAAATGCACACTCCGGTATCTTATTCAGCTTTGCAAGGAGGAACAGAACAATTATTGTAACACAGGAATTACGAGAAATTCACAACTAAAATATGGTGAATGCATTCAGTCTTTGAAAACTTCAACAGATATCTATATCAGACCTCTAGAAGTCATCTCCTAGCCAGGCATGGCTTCTTTCTTTTCCTTTGCCCCTCAAAAAAAGCAGTGTCAATTTCATTTTTCCACAACTAATATTCCACAAAAGAAATAGGGCATGTTATAAAGTTTTACCTTGAATTTTTTGGTTAGGAATGAAATAATCAAATAAAAGTAATCCCTTGGAGAACAAAGTTTCTTAATAGTACTTGGTTTACATTGGGCAAACCAGAAGTGCAAAAGGGACAGTGAGTTCATTGCCTCCATTTTCATGCTCACTTTAACTAAAGAAAGATAGGAGGCATTCACATCATAGAGGTTTTATGCATTGTTGATGGACAGGCTTCACGTTTGGAGAAGAGTCTCCTGATATTTGAAATGGTTTCTTTTCATCTGTCTTCATAGGGTGACTGGCAACTAGTCACAAGTAGTGTTCTCCAGGGCTTAGTAGTGGGGCCAGTTCCATTTAATATCGTTGTCAATGATCTGGGTAAGGGGTTGACTGAGTGCCCCCTCAGTCAGTTTGCAGATGACACCAAACTGGGTGGGAGTGATCTGCTGAGGGCAGGAAGGCTCTACAGAGGGATCTGGGCAGACTGAATTGATGGGTCAAGGCCAGCGGTATGAGGCTTGAAAAGGCAAAGTGCCAGGTCCTGTCCTTGGGTCCCCAGAACACCATGCAAGAGTGCTACAGGCTGGGCGTGGAGTGCCTGGAAAGCTGCCCAGCAGAAAAGGACCAGAGGCTGTTGGCTGACAGCTGCTGAACATGAACCAGCTGTGCCCAGGTAGCCAAGAAGGCCAATGACATCCTGGCCTATATCAGCAACAGTGTGGCCAGCACGACTAGCAAAGGGAGCAAAGGATAGCCCCTGTACTCTGATGAAGTCTCAACTCAAATTTTGTATCCAGTGTTGGGCCCCTCACTCCCTACAGGACAAACACTGAGGGGCTGGAGAGCATCCAGGGAAGGTGAAGAGTCTGGAGCACAAGCCCTGTGAGGAGTGGTTGAGGGAGCTGGGGTTGTTTAATCTGGAGAAAAGACTTGTCAATATGGCATTTAGGGACACAGTTTAGTGATGCACACTGGTGCTGGATTAATGGGTGGACTTGATGATGTTAGGGGTCTTTTCCAAATTAAATAATTCTATGATCCTGGGACCAGGGTAACTGAAACATGAAAAACTGTGGAAATGCTAAACACAGGAAGTGAAGACACTTGATACCAAAGACTGGATAACTGGTGATTCTAAGGACGTGACCTGCTGGTAAAACTCATCAAGAAAAAAGCAGTAGCTTTCATATATGTACATGGAAATCATAGAGACTCTGAAAGTAAAATGGCTTGAGTGTCAATGCAAATGACTGTCAGACTACTGCTGCTACACACAGGTTTGTTCTTTTTTGTTTCTTTGGGTGGCTGTCTGGAGAACTATTCTTTCAGTAACTTGTGAAATCACCTTTTTCCTTTCAAACTTTTGAGTAATATCCTCTTACAAGAGCTGAGAGCTGTGAACTTCTTTTGTGCTATTATTAAAATGATTATGTTATGTTCTCATTCCATGGGCAGGAACTATTTATTCTTACTGTGATAGTATAAAAAGTCTTGCAATGAGACACTCAGCCTTATTTAACATGAAAATGATCGTTAATACATTATTGAAGTGTTTATCATACAAAGACATTTTGATATAAATGCTAGACCTCTGGATAGCTGTATCATGACAGCTCTTTTATGTCCTTGGTAAACTGTAAAACTGCTAAACTGAGTTACAGAGTTCAGTTCTTAGTAATCACTGGTTTTACTTCTCCATTATATAGAATAGAATGACCTGAACTGTATGCCTGGAGAATAATTTAAGTGGATATGAACCACAGAAACTATGGAATATCACAAATGTCTGTATTATTTGGTAGCACATAGTATGTATGAGGATATAAGGTTTTACTAGGATAGTTTGTATATCATGAAAATTACTTTCCCCAGGATGACCACAGTGAAAATGGGAGGAGTTTTAGAAGAACATGAAGTGTAAGACATTGTTCATCATTACTAGAGTTACAAGGTTTTTTAGGACACAGTAAAAAGACATAGCAAAGTAATCATATATTTACACATGCTTGAATAATGGCTTAAATTAAAAACTGAACTTTGCCATGTGAACAAAGAAGCATTCACTTCCAAACCATACTCTCTGAAGAAGTATGACATTATTTGTATTTCCATTTTCAAAACAACAAAGACATACAAAGCAGAACTCTCAATTCACAGCCTAAATCCCTTCAGTATGACAAGACATACTGCAAATGTGCTTAAGAACAAGTCAAACCCCAGCATTGCTCAGCAAGTCTATTTTTCAATAATTTGATTCTATGAATTTGCTCTATACTGAGCAAATTCTCACTTTGGGACACACACATGACTCCCATAGGTTTAAAAAAGAGGTAAGCTACACACATCAGATGAAGAACACACCTTAGGAAGAGCCTCTGGATGACTGTGAAGTGGTTTTAGCTACTTTAGGAAGAAGGATAAAAAAATAATCAAGGTCCTAATTCATCTCTAATTTACCCTTCAGTAAAGTGGAAGTAAATTAGTGGCTAGAAGTGGGGTAGAAAAGAGGAGAATAAGGCTTAGGAATTTCTATTAAATATTAAACAGATACAAAGATTGGTACTCTGTCCATGGTTTTGCACAATAGGATATGAATAATTAATTATTCAATATGTAACTCATAAAATAATTATGGAGGCAAAAAAGTTACTCAAAAAGCAGTTTCAAAAGCTAATGTTTTCAGGGAACTCAGGTGCACTCTGTTTTGTTTTCAGTGCAGCTGTACTGAGGCCATCTCTGGAAATCCAACCTGGGGATCACAAAGTATTTGCACGGTTCTTCTAGATTCAGTGAAGGACCACTTGGACACTACAATGTAGAGGTATATTTATATGCACAGATCTATTCAGTGAATGCACAAAGAAGTAATTAGTCAACATATTTAATTACAGTGTATAAGAGTGAGTATGCTTTTTGGTATGAGGCATAAGAACACAACTTTCCTGCCTGTTTAGCAAATTCAGCTTTTTTATTCAACTGTTTGCTGTTCTGGCGCTTTTTAAAAATTATTTTTTTAATACATATGCACCAAAAATTACCTTTTTAAGCATCATTTCCCCAAACTTCAGTTTAGCTTATGTAGCAAGGTGGATATTTTAATTTTGTTTTGCAGACTTCGCTTAAGTGAGAGATAGACTTTGCTCCTTTTTTTTTTTCTTTTTTTTTTTTTTTTTTTTTTTGGCATATTGTTTTTTTACTTGGCAATATATTCCTAGTCAACCTCATCTCTGCATCCTAAGTTACACAGCAATTTCTTTATTGTAATACTTCAATTTCAAGTTACAAGTATGAGAGTATGTTGTGCAAAACCTGTAATCTTTCAGGAGACCTACTATTCTACAGAACAACAAGAAAACCAAATTCAGATAGAGTTCTGAAGTAATGTGCAAACAGACAAATGCATTTCAGAGGAAGAAATGTTCCAGTAAATGAAACAGAATTATCTTTTTCCTGTAGAACACTGTCATTTAGAGTACTTTGCTTCACATATTTTGTCTACTCAAGTATTTTAATGAAGATTTACCTTCCAGTTTTAGATGGTTATGATACAGATGAAGGTTTATTTTTTCTGTTCCCCAGAACAGTTTCCAATTGGAATATATGACTAGGCAGAGCAGATTGTGGCAGGAAACACAGTAACAGGATCTGCAAAATATCATGGAAGAATTAACTAATCAAATGAGAGTAAATTACAGTTATAAGAAAAAGTTTGTTAATAAGGAAGTAAGAGCTTTTAGCTCTTACAGTAATATCTTTAATGAACTGCAAAAAATACACAAGAGAAAAAAATCCCAGATCTCATAGCACTGAATTTATTAACAATTAGTCATCACTCACTCCTCAGTGAGGCACAACTTGACGGGAATAATAAAACTGCACTATTCAGGTTAGTTAGAGAGGGGGAAAAAACCACACTGTGGGGAATACTAGTGGTGTGAGAGCACTGGAGACGCTGCAAACCCTACAGGTTATTTTCTGGTCTACTCTACACTCATTGCATGACCTCCCATTGACTTCTATAGTACTGGATTCCAGCTCTTTGACGTTTCTCTTTATTTCTCTACAAAGTGGATTCTAGCCTAGAAGGCTCCTTTGTGAGCTGTTCAATAGAATATATATATATATATATAAAATGTGACTGTGAGCACAATATTTAGAAAGGATCCTAGGTTTGAGGTATAGGGCGGGGTTTACTGGGGCTTGACTGTGAAACACATAGAATCATAGAATGTTTTGAGTTGGAAGGGACCTTAACGGACATCTAGTTCCAACTCCCCTGCAGGGGACAGAGACAGCTTCCACTAAACCAGGTTCTGCAGAGCTCCATCCAAACTGGTCTTGAACCCCTCCAGTGATCGGGCATCTGCAATCTCCCTGGGCAGTGCCTCATAACCCTCAGAAGAGGCTTTTTTCTAACATCTCATCTAACCTGCTCTCTTGCAATTTGAACCCACTGCTTGGTTCTCTCCACACCTTTGCCACCATGGGAAGGGGACCCCGAAACGCTCACTGCCTCTGACCCCAATGCCCTCGAGCCTTCCACTGGTGAGTCTTACTAAACGTGGAGTGGGAACTGAGACACCGCCGCCCAAGCAAACCGCAACAGCCACCGGCTGCTGCCTGTTGCTTGGAGCCCCTCCGTCGGGCGGGCGTCGGCGCGCCCTGTCAGGAATTCTCGTCGGAGAGCAAGCCGCCGCTTCCCAGGGCCTGGCGCCCGGCGCGGCGCAAGGAACACGTCCCGCGCGGCGCGCGCGCTCCGCGGGGCTCCGCGCCGGCCCTTGCGGCACGGGCTGACGTCAGCGCCCGCGGCGGCCAGGGCGGGGCGGGGCGGGGCGGGCGCTCCGCAGCGCAGCGGGGCGCGGGGCAGCCGGGGCGCCGAGCGGGGCAGCGCCGAGCGGGCAGCGCAGCCCGGCCGCGCTCCTGCCCTGCCCCGAGCCATGGAGGAGTTCCTGCAGCGCGCCCAGTCCCGGCTGGTGAGTCACGGCGGGGGGCAGCGGGCGCGGGACTTCGCCCGACTTGCCGGTGACTGCAGCGATCGGCCTCGCCCCCGCAGCCCCGGGCGCGGCGCCCGCCGGTGCTCTGCGAAACTTCTTGGGGCAGTGCTGTGGTCCTCCCGGGCGGGCGGCGGGCAGAGGATGGGGCTGGTGACCTTCGCAGCGGCTGAGGCTGCTTTGCGGTTGCTTTTTCTTCTAACACCTTTCTGCCCGCTAATTACTGCTGAATAATGCTGTGCTTTACGAACCCACGAGCATTGATAGGCATTTTGGGAGGTGTCAGCATACCGTTTGAGGATTATTTGCACATTTCTTGGGACTTTCAGATGCATCAAGTTGCATAGTTTAAGGGAGGGGAATAATACGCGAAGTCGCTGAAGAAATATTATTTTGTGGTCTAAACGGCACTAGCAGTAGGGGATAAATTTGGGTAAGCAAGATATTAAGTAACTGCACAATATGCAAAGATTACCAAGGTTCAGCATCATAATTGTGTCTCAGTTGTCATCGGTCGTTAATACCGTGTTAGGAATCACAGAGGTATATAGATCCTGTTCTCAAACGGCTTGTTGGTAGGGCTGTGCTGAAACTGCCGAGTATTTAATTTGTTTACAGTGACTGTTAATCTACCCCAGACAGTGTGTGCTCTTTTCCCCCTTATGTGGACTGCAAAAGTAGGATGTTTTTGAAACTGGGATGGTCTTAGGCCAACTCCTTTTCCATTTTGATTTTCTTTGCAAAACTCGGGTTTTACTGACTTCTTACATTTCACGCGTAGCCTGCATGCCCGCTAGCTATCCAGCTCTAAGAAATGTGTTCAGTTATAGGAGTAGGACTGGGTTTATCTCTCGGCTGCTTGTTTTATCCTGTGTGTTTGGGTATTTGGTACTTGTAGGGCCTTCCCAGTTTCATAGATCTCTTAAGAATCTCTGGAGAGGGAGCAGTCGTAAGCCCAAGAAGCTCTTTCTTTTGACAGACGTGGTTCTGTATCTAAAATGATTTGTAAAAGATGATTTGTTATACTATCCCTTCTTGGCATGCATTGTTGGAAATCAGAGAATCAAGTAATTCTTTAGAGGCATGGAGAAAGAGATGAGAAAACGAATCCCTTAGTGGCTTCCTTACTATTTAACTGTGTTGGCAGGTATTAAGGGTAAATAAATATGAAGTGTGTAATTCTGGTCACATGACAACAGAAGTTGTTTTAGAATGTATTTTTAGGAGCTTTAAAAATATTTCCCTTATTTTTTCATATAAGCAGTTGTAACTTGGGTAGTTCTCTTAAAATATACTGCACAATGCAGTTACAAAATCTTAATACATTTTTCACATTAGCATTTCATGTATTACAAAATTTGAGATGGAGATGGTGGTGGTTTTGACAAACTTTCTGCTGAAGAACATCATAGGCGCAGTCTTACTTGATAGACATTAAATTGTGCAGTGAAAATGTTTCCTATTAGTAAGTGGCAAACAGTAAAAACAATTTGTTTACCTCTAAAAGCAAATATTGCACTAATATTTTTGAATAGCTTTTGATGATCAGAAAGGAGTTGTCTAGAAAACCAGAATCGAAAGAGGCCCAGGGAGAATATATAAAAATATTTCTTTAATTTTGATCAAGGGAGGAGCACAGCAACTGGACACACCACGGGAGCACCTTTATATTCCTGTAATGTGTGATTTCAAAAGAAATGCAGAATTCTCTTTGTACCTTCTGAATCGTGGGAGGAAAAGATATGTTTTGGAGGTGGCCTCCTCTACAGGAGTGGTATTGTGGTGGGAGAGTGTCTTTCAGACTGAAGTTTCAGTGTATGGGCATGTCAGTTGAGCATAGCTGGGTATGAAGCATCTTAGCACGGGTGTGTTCAGTTCAGATCAGATCCATAAATCTTATAGGTTGTCTTCAATTTGCCAGCTTACTCTGTACTACAGTGGCCTGAAAAGGGTGACCCAGAGAAATTCAAGATTTGCATTCTGCAACATGAGAGGCTGATAATGTGTTTTCCTTTCAGCTTGGTCAGGCCTTTTGTGGGAAATCGTTCTCAGCTGGTAGCCATAGGCTGCACTGAGGCCACTCAATGAGGAGAGTCTTTGTTTTGACGCTGATGTAAGGTAAAGCTGTGCAGGGGAATGGGTGAATGACTAAGGAGGAAGGAGCTGCTATGTGTTGTGCTACTGCAGCCATATCTGTGGAAGATGCTAAAAGGCCTACAGTTGTATCTGAGAGGCCTGGTGATGCCAGCCTCACAGTGCTAGCATTTCACACCACAGGTATTCTTGTTAGGTTAAACAGATTACAGTACACTGACTGCGTGGCTGCTACTCAGCATGAGTAAAGGAAAATTTTCTCCAGAAGAACAGTTGCTCCAGACCATGCAGGGGAACTTATTACCGGAAGTGCTTTGTCATTCATTTGGGTCTGGATCCAGCCAGAACATTAATCAAGGCTATTCATCCACACGGAGGAAATTGTAGCCTTGGACTGTGCTGCACAAAGGGCATGCTTGTTTTTTGTTTTCTAAGTCTTTGTGTCATCGATTGTTGGGGAGGAAAATTCTCTGTGTATTATCTATTAATAATAAAGCCTCAACTAGACTATTCCTTCTTAAAAAACAATGGATTTTGCTTTCGTAGCTTGTAAAACACCCTCAGTAATTTTCAGTACCAATCTTTGAAGTTGTTACGTATAATCTATGTAAAACCAAGGAGGCAAAATTTTTGAAGGCAATACGTGACAGGATATAAGAAATGCCATACTGACATTTTTTCATATTTATGGCTCAGTTCTGCAGCTTTTTCTCCATTTTTTGTAAGTCTAGTAATAAAGTGAGAATAGGTGAGACTAGATCAGATCTAAGATCCTTTTAAACCATTCTATCTTGTCTAGTGGGAGATCATAAACAGTAGAATACACAGGCTGATCAGGTGCTGAAGGCTTAGATCAAAATGTATAGGTGAACTAACATGTTAGCCACAGCTAGAACCGTCTTCCATACATTTGGCTGTGTCATGTGCTTGGGTTTTTTTTATGCTTTGGCTTCAACAAAATCCCTGAGACAGTGAGTTTTACAGTTTTATCATGTACTTTGTTTGACAGTGACAATATCCCTTTTTATTTGCTTTAAATTGCCTGACAATTTCGATGTGTGTTCTATGATGCTTATACCTGAGTGAATATTTTTATTTCACTTTCTCTCTGGCCTTTAATTTAGCAGTACCATATCCTCCTTGTCTTCTTTCAGACATTTTGAAGCTAAAGTTTTCTATTGCCTCTTCATATATGAGCATGTCTGTCACTCTGCTCGTCCTTATGCCCTTTCTCTGAAGATTTTATTTAACTTCAGAAAGTTTATTTAACTTCAGAAAGGTGGGGAGCCCAGAACCACCTTTCAGGTTTAAGTCATAAAAGCATAAAAGACTGACAGTAGTACAATTGTCTTCTCTTCCCCCCCACCCCCGATTTTCTTAAGGGTTCTTGCTATCCTACTTATTCTGTTTTACTGTCAGAAGGCATTTTTCTGATGCTTTCAGAGTATCATGTAATGTGAATGCATGATGTTTTTGCTTCTTAGTAATACCTTTTTTAAAGCTCATCTGACAGTGTACAACACCTCAGTACAGTTAAAAATGAAGACGGGTTGTTTTCTTTCATTTTCCCTAGTCTACACTTCTTGGCCCTCAATCCATTTACTGTTTTATTTCCCAGTCCCTCAGTGTCATGAGTCCTTTCTGCAATTCTTGTAGCCAGTTACAGATTTGACTCTTCTAAATAACCTGATATTGTCTGCAGTTTTCCCCACCTCATTATTTGCCTGCCTTTCATACTAGAAGTAATATTATTTATTATTTATGGATATGAGAAGCAGCACATAGCACATATTCTTTTGGAGAATCCTTCATGGTTATTCTTCACTGAAAAATTGTTCTTGTCCTTTTTTTCCTGAGCTTTTAATTCTGTAGTATGTCATGAAAGGATGACACCCCTTTTTTCTTGGGTGATTTTGTTTCTTTATTGGCCTGTAGGAATTTTTTCAGTTATATTTTGGAAGATCCAAATACTATACTTGCTTGTCCTTCTCTGCTTGCTTATTGAATTATTTAAGAACTTTACTTAACTTTAAACAGTTTTGTACAAAAAATGTCATGCTTTACAAACACTGTCTTTACCCACTGTATTATGTTATTAATCTCTTCGGATTAGACTCTTTCAGGTAAGGCAAGCCATCCAGCTGGAGAAGAGTTACTGATCAGTCAGTATAACATTTTGTATAATTTATTCAAGAAAACAAATAAAAAGTTTAAAGTTTCAGTGATGTAGCTTCAGACTGATTATCAGAGCAGTTATCAATATGTTAAAGTCAATTAAATAGAGAACTAAACATTCAGAAAGTACTTCCTCAGTAATTCTCTGACGTGGAATGCTGTATACTGAGGAAGGTACTTAAATTATATATTTTTCAAGTAATCTTACATGCTTCAGACTGTTACAGTGAAGTGGAATGACTGTGAGAAGGGAATCTCTCAAGAAAGAAGCAGTAAGAATTTTAAAAGCAAATGTACAGAATTGCCTCTGAGAGATGCTGAAACAAGGACTGCCAGAGAGTGCTTTTTCCCTGGCTTTAAGTCTGTGCCTAATGGAGAACCTAATGCTTTGTATGTTGGCTTCAGGGAAGTCAGAGAACAGAATGAGCCCCAGAAAGGCTTAATGTGCTGATGATACTGAGATAACCACATACTGCAGCAAAGTGCTTCAAACTAGTAATTGAAAGATGGTCCTCCTCCTGCAGAGAATAGCAAATTAGCTGGGGAAATAATCTTTCTAAATGCTATGTCATCTTCAGCAGTTAAGAGTATTTGGAAAAAAAAAAAAAACAAAACCAAACCCTCTAAAAATGGAAGTTCTTTTAATCCCTTTAAACACAAGAAAAGAGACCAGAATGCTAGACCAATGTTACACTGACAGGGTACACACTGGACAAATGGGATATTAGGACCCCAGACAGGTGTGCCCAAATAAATACTGGACTGTGTGACTGGACATTTTCCAAACTGAGGGCCAGACCCTTGACCAGGGACATGCCCTTGAGAATAGTAAAGAAGGCTTTTAAGGCACTGCTTTGATAGATATGAAAAATGAATGTTAATGCTTGTTTCTAAGGTACAAAAGTTCAAAGAACAGTTAGTGATGATGGCATGACTTGAGTAGATTTATGTGACCGCAGTTTAAAAACAAGCTGAGTCACTTACATGCTTATTCATAGTGCCTCTTATTTTCGTATCTGGAGCTTTTTTATCAATGATAGGCAGTGGTTACTTTGAAAATAGTATTTGATTTAGTTGGAATAGTTTTGGCTTTACAGGAAGTGAGAGACACTACAGAAGTGAAGCAGAAGTTATTTTCCCAGAAACTACTGAACATCTCCAAGCTGAGTAAAAAAGCTTTTAAACATTTAGACAAGGAATCAAGTCTTAGCCTCTCATTTATCTTCTTTGCATTCATCCAGCAGCACACAAGGGACTTGACTCCACTTAGCAAGGCACTTATGCTATGTTAGAATTAAAGAGTATGAGTAATGATATTGACTCCAGTTGGAAAACTCAGATACAGAAGTTGTACATACACCTAAAATGGTTGCAGAATTGGAATATTATGGCTGATTAACCTCTTATTACTTAAATCTGTTAGAAGAAATCATGCAGCAGCGGCTATAGAATCAATGTAATTTATTAGTAATAAAGAAAAAAGAATAAACATTGCACCAACATAATTCTAGAGGTAAATTTTTAAACAAAGCAAAGTTATGAGCAGTTATAGTAATATTGAAGGGCTGGTTTTTGTTACCATGCTACAGATACTGTAGCATGATAACAGTGGAATACTCCCTTCTTTTATCGGTATCACATAATCAGAAATATTTCTTAACTGGAAAATAATTCAGGGAATCATAAGAAAATTATTTAAAGAATTGACGTCCAAGAAAAAAAAATGTACTAAACATAAAACTTGATTAAATTACTGCTGCACTGAGACATGAGAGCAGTCTGGATCTATGACATTGCTAGAAATAATGCAAAGAAAGGAAGGAATTGTTCATTCCGGTACATAGGTATAAATATGTAATTGCAAAACAGTCAGCAGAAGCTTAATAAAGACAATATTTCCAGAAAAGTAGGTCTATTAGCAAGGAAGACAGTTTCCCAGAGGAAGTGAGAGAAGGCCTCTGCATGTAAGCAAACCAAAATAAAACCTGAATTGGATGAACATATGTAAAACTGCTTTTAAAAGCAACATGTAATTGTAAGGAAAATATATTGGGTAATTTAATAGCCTTTTACAATTCCATCAAAGTCAGACAGACTACAAACATGTGACAGAAATTGAGAATTAAAAATGCTTTTCCTGCATGGATTTTCATGGTTTGGGATGAGAGAAATATTATTTTTAAACAATTACCTACATACCTTGCTTTTCTTCAGTCTCTGGTGCAGTGATAAGTGAAGCACACCATATTGGTAATGATTAGGTCAAATTCTGTCCTGGTTAATTTTTGGGGTGTTGAATCATTGCATATGTAGCTGACATACTTTATATTTTGTTCTATACACAAATAAATTCCAAAGGCATTTCAGTGCAGTGTAGTAGGGTATTTACTAGGATATCACACAACTATTAAAGTGTAGCCATGATTCTGCTGTGGTAGATTACATGCAAATACTTAATTAAAAGATCGGTTCAGTTCCCATCTTAAGGGTCTGTTGGACATACTAGATTGAGTGGATAAATCCAAAGTAGTAGTATGGTGGTAATAGTTAGTTTTATGTTTCCTAACCTATTAGTTAGCATTTTAGCATGTGGCAGTTTTGCATAGGAGTTAAGAAAAACCAGAAAATTGCTGAGATTTGGAAACATGTCTTTAAGCATAAGGACAGCATCACAGAAAAATCAAATCTGACTACTCTTTCCATTCCTCTGCTATAGACTGTCTGAAGATAAAACTTAATGTTTCATTATTGAATAGGAAACAACAGACGAAGCAGAGGATTTGAAAAGGTTTCAAGGTGTTGTTGAGGCATTTTCTTTAATGTGTTGGAGCAAGGAGGGTGGGAAGAGGGAGGTGTGTATAGACAGTCAGAGTCACAGGCAAGGAGGGGAAGGCTTTCCACAGCATGGCTGTGGAAGCTGGTAGGTTACTTCTGCTGAAACCAAATAATGTTTATGTGATTAAACCATTAGGTCA
This sequence comes from Vidua macroura, assembly GCF_024509145.1. Classification (NCBI taxonomy): domain Eukaryota; kingdom Metazoa; phylum Chordata; class Aves; order Passeriformes; family Viduidae; genus Vidua; species Vidua macroura. Next base: position 15,713,993 of record NC_071611.1, read on the forward strand.
TGATAGCCAGAGTGTTACCTTTGAGGGTAGGCAGGAAGGGTTAATGAGCTAAACAGGCCCGCAGGGCTTTGCAGTAGGTAAGTAGAGTCTAAACTGAATATGATGCCAGGATTACACACTGGAGTTATAGGTAGGATACTTTCATGAGTCCCTTATATATCTGTGATTTATGCTTCTCTGAGAGAGAGGCATAGTAAAAGGAGAGGGAGTAAAACCTCAGCTTTAACCCTGCTCGGGTGGACTTTGATTGTGTTTGTGCTGGGAAGGTGTGAATATGTGTGGGAGTTTAGACAGGGCAGGACTGGAGCAGCATGGAAGTCCTATTTGCCAGTCTGAAGTCCTGAGGGAGATCAGGCTTAGGATTTAAATTACTTCCTAACATTCCTGTTATGTTCTTTTTCTTCAAAGAAGAGAGTCTGTTTTAAAAAAGTTAGACAGATCCCTAACAACAGGTACAGTATCACTTGTTCTAACAAGATCCAAATAGATGGTGTCACAGTAAGGACAGAGGATGGACAGTGAAAAGACTAGGAAGATTTCAGAAAATGATGACATCTGGAGGACGTCAGATAGTTCTCCTTCCTTGTTTACTTAATCATTTGACAGTAGCTGAATAATGTGTAATAGGCCTAATAGACCTAATGCACTGGCCGAGTTCCATCTTGCACAGTCATAACCCACTTCTGTACATTTCCTTCTAGCTGTAATTTATTAATTTTAAGCCTCCTTATAACAAATTCTGTCTAGAGCACAGTTTGATTTTGCAGTGTACCTGTTTTGTACTACTTAATGATTTACCTGTTTTTTATTACTTAGGAAATGTTGATCTTGCTGTATTTTGATTGCAATAATTGTGTTCATGTCTGCTTGTAATTGGCACTTTTGGTTTTTGATTTAATCTTGTGTGTGGAAGTGGTGGCATATGCAGCCCCTTATGCTAACTGACTAAGTTAGCTGCTAAACCAGCCCTTGCCTGTGAGACACAATCATGCTGTAGTGACATTTTCCCTAATGGTTAATCTCGTAGTGCTATGTTGTGCTACACAGCATAAAAATTATCAATCTCAGTAAATATTTCCTTGCACTTGTACAGTAGTGATTACAAAATCCTAATCAAAGAGAAAGAGACAAATATATTTGTCTTTTTCTGAAGCAGTGATAAATGGTAAACTTTTGAACACTTGCAGGGCCAGTCCTAAATATAGACAGTTGGCAAATAACAAGTTGACTAAGTCAGCAGCCTTTTTTGACTTAGAAAACGTTTCAACATTCAGTCAAAGTCATTTGCAGGCCTGGCTGTGTTACAGCTGAGTCACATGGAGTACTGTGATGGTTTAACCTGCTGGAAAAGTAAGCTACTATGTTTGACAATGCCTGTATGCAGTCCACATAAGTTTCATATATGTTCACTTAGTTTTCTTACAGATAAGTCTGTTTGAGACTTTATCCTTAGCAGTCATATCACTTAAAAGAACAAATGGCTTTTTGTGATATCATGAGAATTGTGTCTATAAGACGGTGTTTAGGACTATATGAAATCTTGGAAAGGTTAGTCTGCAGGGCTCCTGCATGTCTCTTTTACATGTTTAATTAAGTGAATAGCCATATAAAGTTAAAAGACCAGATATGATTTAACCCCCCATTTCACTTCCAGTCTCTTTCTGGTTTTGGATTTGGTTCTGTGCTTCTTTGATTTTTTAAATTAAAAAAAAAAACAAACTAACATAAAAATGGCAATAACCAATTCAGTTTAAATAATTGTAGCTCAGAAAACAAACAAAATTATCTTTTTTTGCAAAGATGGACATGACTGTTCTTTCTCTTGATTTATTGAAATAGGATGTGTGGTAATTTTTTGACTAGCAAAAATACTGTAATTCAAGTTTACCTGAATTACAAACTTTTTTAAAATTCAAAATGAATTGCTCAATCTGTGCAGTGTTTAGAGACGAAATGGTATCACTAGGGCATTCATTTTCTGTGGTAGAGAGATTATATACTACTTCTCTACCAGCCTATAGGAAATCTGTGCATTTGCCTCTGTGACAAGATGGGACTGTAGAGGCTGATGATCGATAAACTCTGCAGTTGCTGCTAACAGCATTAAAATTTTGAAACTTGGCTACTTTTTTACATAAAATTAATTTTTGTATGAAAGGAAGAGGTATGGGATGTTTTTGTACGATTCTTTGCTTTCTGCATATTTTAAAAGGCAAACTGCATGAATTTATATAAGGACAGTTCCCTGCTACTGTGAGGATGCCATCCCTTCCTTGAAAATTTGATGCACACTAGAACTTCAGCACTGACAGTCCTAGGACAAGAATAAAAAGGTTTTATTGATTGAAGTGGTATAACTATGCACTGAAGCCTTCATTCCAGGGGTAAGGGGGTGCTGTAGACTGGAATTCTAGTCCTTGATTTCGAGAGACACTTGCTTATATCCTTTTAAATCACATGTGAGAATGAATGAAATAATCTAATGTTAGCTGTTTCTTAACATCTTAAAGATCATTGCACAGTTTTTAACTGTCACCTTTTGTGCAGTGGAAGAGGAATTTTTGAGGCTGGGTCAGATGTATTTTGTTTGATCTGTTTTGCAAAGTTTGTGCAGTAGCTGTGGTATGGTATGAGCCTGTCTCAATGTCAAGATATTGAGGCTTTATTTGAAAAACCAATCAAAGTAGCCATCAATTTCCCACCCCTGCTCCATATGATAATTAAACCAGTTATAATCTCATGGCCTGAGAAGATAATCTGTTTACATATTCTAAGTAAAACAAAAGTTACAGTTGATAAAGAAAATGAACTGCTCTAAAGAAATATTTTTATTTAAATTTAGGTATGTGTGAGGACTGTGAACTCCACTTCACTAAAAATGCCGAGATTTTTTTTACATTTACACTGGGTAAAACTGAAGAGAGTGGCCTTGGTTTGCGAAAATAGAACACTAAATATAAAAATGCTCTCTTTTAATGTCAACAGCAATAAGCAGATGAACTTACCTTCTTGTGTCCTTTTCTCCTCAACTTTGTAGGTTGCAAAGAGGCTGAAGTAATGAGACACTTACTTATATTTTTATTTTGTTTTTCCTTTCCCCTATTTTTTCTTTCTCCTCATAGTCCTTTCCAAGCACTACAATACTCAACACGCAGAGCTATGATACTGCCATGGTGCTTTTAAGAGTAGAGGAGTGTACAGTATGTGTGAAATTACTATAGACTCTCAGTAAATTTGAACAATTTCAGAACACTGCAGTGTAATAAGTACTTTGTGATTCTTCATCAGTGCTGGTGATAGTGTAGTTTGTCTTTTCCTTCTGTGCCAGTGAATGAGCTACAGATGCATTTAGACATACATTTTATGTTTTAGGATAAATTAAAACATTTGGGATGTGATTGTTTCTGAACTGCCATTTTAAGTTCTACCTCAAAACATGCTGTCTTTTGCTAAAAAACCAGATCATCCTATCTGCTTCTGCATTTTGCTGCACTGAAAAATGAGCAAAGATGCTAAACAAGATGTGAAATGACATTCTACACAGTTCTAGCTCTGTGTCCTCCATTGTTAACTGAGTGCTTCATTACTTACCTTTTAAATTAGATAGAATTTGTTTAAGTCTTTGCATAGTTCAAATTTTCAGATCCCAAATCAGAGCTACTTGGTGATGTTGTGGCAAAAGTAACCTAGTTAGTTGCCCTATTAAGTAGTGATTAGAATTTAGCTGTTTTTCTTCCAACCAGAGAGTAATTACTGATACTGAATTAACAGCAGTCTGTAGGAGCAGAATCTGCTCTCTGATTCCATAAAGCAGAAGTGGTTTATATTTCATGCAATTGTTTGTGTCACAGTAAAATATCAGAAGCTACAGCTGGAGTAGTAATCTGATGTGTTCTGTCAAATTTGAAAACTCAGAGGATGATTGAATTACAGGCATTGTAAGGTGTAAGCATCTCTCTCAGATGCATGAAAATCTGTTACACATATATTGCATTGTGAGAATGTGGTACTCACTTTAAAGCACGGGTTTGGATTTTCATGTTTCCAAAGTGACTACACTTTAGGAAGAGACTATATATGATAGCTGAAGAAAGTGAGACTGAAGAAGATGGAAAGGGGCGGCAAACACTGAGTGTAGTTGTCCTACCTGGCATCTCAGCCTGAGCAGTTTTCACTTAGTCCACACTATTAAATTACCATTTTCATGTAGGTCACTTGTACACTCATATTTTCTGTCACTTGAACACACAGAGAGAAGCAGAAACCCTAGGGATTCTGTTTCTAGACATTGTTGAGATAGGCAAGAAAATTCCTGAGGTGATGGGAGTAGAGACTTTACTGAATAAGACTGGTCAAGTTGGAATCTTTGATATGTGTTAGAAACACTGACCTCTTTGGTAAATTTGCTCCTCTAAGGAAGGAGGAAACTAGGCTTTCCTTATGCCCATAAAGCATGCTATATTGATTTTCTGATGAACACTGTTGAAGAAATAAAGTACTGTTAATGCTCTATTTTCACTTTGATTTGAAAGAAAAACTTGAGGGCCTCGAGGGCAAGACTTCAAAGGAATATCTGAGGTCACTTGGTTTGCTCAGCTTGAGGGAACAGAAGGCTGAGGCAAGACATGGGGTGGTGGCAGGGGAGCTGCTGATCTCTCCTTGTGTGTTGTGATAGATCATAAGGAAATGGAGTGAACCTGTGCCAGGGGGTGTTCAGACTGGACATTAGAAAGGTTCTTTGCTTAAAGAGAGGGTGGTCAGTTCCTGGAACTGGCTTCTCATGGAAGTGTTCATGGCATCAAATCCTCTCAGTTCATGGAGAGTCTAGTCATCTAGTTTAGTGTTGGTTAGTCCTGCAGGAATCAGGGAGTTGTAATTGATGGTCCCATGAATACCTTCCAACTTGAGATATTCAAGGAATTTATGATTCCGTGAAATATGGAGAGCTTTTATTTTTTCCTTTGAAACAAAAAGAAGTATGGTAAACAATATTTTCCAAGCTCTTCTACAAAATCTAAAATAGATCTGGTTTCTTTGTGATCATAGTTTGATATACTCTTGCATATATTTTCAAACCTGGATATTAGTAAGTGTGTAACTAACAGATAGATTCAGAGCATCACAGATTCTTGAGAAAGCACTTTAAGTCAACTGGCTTGTCATTTTTTGACAGGAAGGAGAGGATAAGCTCCATCCCTCAGAGATCCTGGCAGAAGACACAGCTGCAGTAGGTGACGGGATGACATTGAGACAGTTACAGCTGTAGGACTGTTTATCTTCACATGAAAATATTTAGCCCTCATGATAGACTATTCATCTGTGACAGTCCAGGGAAGCTCAGAAGAGGCATGCTTCCTTACTCAGATATACTTTTTTTTTTTTTTTGGAAGAGTAAATCTCCACAGCATTTCTTTTGAGGACTCCTTTACACATTGCTGAATGTTTAGAAAGTACCTAATTTTTGTGGTAATTTGGTGTGAACTAGTTTGGTATGTGATAGAAAAGCATGTTGTCTGCACTGAGAGTTAGAAACCACTTCTGTAATAAAAATAAGCAGAAGTCTGTAGAAATAAATAATAGGGCAAGGGAATTTTCTTGCACTTTCTGCATCTTTGCAGAAATGCTTGGGTACTTCCAAGTAGCTCCATTCTCTCCTGTTTGTTAACACTGATTACTGTTTTGAATAAGAATGTGGTGTGGCACACTGAAGTTATGAACACTGAAGTCTCTGGAAATTAGAGAAACTTATTTAACATGATTGCTAAGTAAGACAGGGTCAGGGCTGGGGACTGAATACACACACACACAAACCCCCTCTGCCCCAACTAAACAAAAAACAACTAACCAAAGAAACCTCCAACCAAAACAAAAAACTTAAACAAAAATATCCCTGTACACCTTTCCTGCCCCCCAAAAATACTCCATAATGATTAATAAATCAAAACCCCAAAAAAGGCAGAAGTAGAAAGTAGAATGGTAAAATTTATTGAATGCAGAATTGTCCTAGTTAGTTTCTGATTCTGTCAAGTCTAAACAAACTTGCAAACTTAACTTGAATCGTGGAAACTTATTTTCACTACACTTATGTTCTTTGTCTGCAATTTTTCGTTACTATTGTTAGAGTGCTCCAACTTTACATAATTGCAAATGTTTCTGAGGGTATTTAATGAATATAAATCAACATACATAAAGTTTAAAATAGCTCAGACCTACTGAGCTTTAGTAGCTAGGTCTTTTTCCTTTTTAGCTCTTACACAAACACCTGCATAAATTAGATAGTTGTACTGGGAGGCCAGAGAGCAATGTAAATCAAGGGAATCAAATGTCAGTTGAAAACAGAGTGTTTCCAGTCACAGAGAGATGAGTTTTCACCTTTTTCTCATCTTCGGTGCTCATGGCTTCCCGTTCTGAATGATCTTTGGGAAGAAAAGTTTTTTCTGTTGTTTATGAAGAAAGCCATTCTGAGCCACAATGTTATTTCTGTTTTTGACAGGGTGATTTGTCATGCAGCATCTAATACTTTCTCCCCTTTTCCTTTCTCCCTTTTTCCTTCTTGTGTTTCAGAATGTGTATATGGAGACTCTGCTGGTTTAATTTTTGAGTACTGATCATTCTCTTAGTATCAGTTAGCCAAAATGGATGAAGGAATTCTTAGACAGAGGTGGTATCTGTCATGTATATCCGACTGTTTGCAAAGTATTCCAGTGTATCCAAAACTGATTTTTTTTCTGAGGTGTTAAATATTTATCAAGAATTCTTGGAATTTAAATATTTTCTACTGCATTCTCTGAATGTTGTTTTTATGCTGAAGCATTAAAACCCAGCATTTTAAGCTGAAAAGAGAATTCCCATATGAAGAGCAATAGGTGTAGTTTCATTTAACTATGTTATGAACTTTTCTTGTGTTGTGCATTTTTAAATGGCATTTGGAGTTTCATGTTATTGGTAAGTACCACTATTGCTTTGTATGCCATTGACTTCACAGTCTAATTGTCAGCAGAGTAAGAATTGCAGATATTTTGCTAATGTTATGTTAAGCATATTATACAGCCCCAATGCTTCATAATATACCTTTCTTAACAAACAGGTAATTTAAGTCATGCTTTTATTAAAACATATATATATGTTGATATTGGTATATCATGCAGACTGGTTTGAAGGAAAAAAATAAATAAAATTTAAACTTTTTATTTTGGTGCTAATTGTGATACTAACCAGCATAATTTTTAACATCCTAGTTCCCCAAATTAATGGACATCATTAAAATGTATTTGTAAGACTGGCCGTTATATCACAGGAATGTAAAATTCATGTGGTTTCAGCAAGTGTGGATCTCCTCAGACAGGCATAGCAGTCTATTTTTATAAGTAGACCTCATTCTCAATATTTGCTTCTCATATATTGCTGTGTGTAATAGATTACTCAAATCACAGACCCTCTGTAGGTTTCTATAAATTGAAAAAGCTTGCTAATATCTTGTAATCTTGTAGTAGAGTATCTCAAATCTCTTAAGTCACTATGGGGTTTTTTATGATATAACATGCTTTTTTAATTCAGAAGTGGCAATATATATGTTGGTGTTTATATAAATGAACTCTGTCTACAGCTAGGAATTAAATGTTCAAATATGACTGAATGTAATTATATTACCATTGTACCATATCCTCTTTGGCTGATGCTAAGAAAAATTATTGTTCTACTTAGCTGGTGAAAGAAAGGAAAAAATTAAGTTTTGTTTATTTTTAACAGACTTTCCTAATTCCGTTAATGCTGAACAGATACCCTTTCAACAGCAGTATAAGGCCAGCATTTGCTTCACATATAAGGGAAAGAAAGCTACATGTAGTTATTCCATTAGTTCTTTCAGTGAAAAATACTTACATTACAGAAAATACTGTGTAATCGTCCTCTGATATGCTGAGATGTATGCAATTAACTAAGGAGAAATAATAAGCTAAAAAAATACCAGTCTGGGAGCAGAGAGTGACCTTACACTGCAAAGCCATGAAATCATCACCAGTATCTAATGTTACCACTGCTCCTGGTCTGACAAGTATTTATCTGGATGCTTGGCAGTATCTCCAAGGGCAGTGAATCCCTTTAACATCTTGAACACATTCAGGATACAGAGTTCATACATTGTAGCATATAGGAACTGTCTTACTGGCACAGAATGCATGTCTGTGAGTTGGAGTAAGTTCTGTTGCTAGTCACTGAGGTGAGGTTACAATTTTAGGTGCCCTACCAGCATCCTGAGTTTACCAGTAGGAGAATCTGGGCCTGGGTGCTGTGAGCAGCCTTGTGTATAGGTATTTTGGCTTGTATATGTCCCTTTTATGGACATAGGGGTTTTGGGTTTGTTTGTGGCTTTTTGTGTGTGAATTTTTGCTTGGTTTTGTTTCTTGTTTGGAGGTGGGGGGTAATGTTTTTATTAGTTTGGGTTTGGTTTTTCTTGGTTTTGTTTGTATGTTTGGGTATTTTGTATGGTTTTTTTTGTTTGTTTTGGGTTTTGTTTGTTAGTTGGTTGAAGGTTTTTTTACCTCCACTCCCAGACACTTGAGGCCTAGGAAGCATATTGTACCTTGGATTTTTTTACCTTGTGAATTAGAGTTTGAGCTCTGTGGTTTATTGGAAGTAAGCCAAGCCTGAGAAAAGATTGTTCTTTGCTAGCTTACATACCTCTCCTTAGCTTTGGATCATTTGTTCTTAACTGCAGTAGGCATAGAAATCCATGAAGATTTCTTTTCCTGACAGTGTCCTCTTTGATTGAAAACCAAGACCTTGACTGTTGAAGAAAATCTAGCAAATCTCTCTGTGGGGGAAGGCACAGATATCAGTGATTTTCATAGATTAAAAATGCATGATAGTGTCTTCAATGCAATACTAGGAGATATTGAAAGGTGAAAGTTGAAATATTAATGTAATTTACTTTGTTTGTTGTAACCATATATTTTAAAAAATATTTCTTGTCTTTTGAATTAGCAAGGGCAGCAGATTTGTCAGGGATGATGAATTACCTGTTTTGGTGTTAAGTAAGAGGATTCAGCAAAAATCATTGAGAACAATGTCTTAATCAGTCATTAATGTCTCCTCATATGAGAATTTGTCATTTATATCTCCTGTTTCCTTATGCTTAATAAAACTTTAAATAATACATTGTGAAAACCTTAATGCAAATTAATGAAACGGAGCCAAATCTTAAATTAAAAAACTATCTAGTTGTGTTTGTACCTCTTATATTCTGTTCATTATCAATTTTTATTAACTGAAATAATGTGATACCCCTAAAAAAAGTTTTATACCTTTATAGTACAAGCGATGCTTTTGTTTACTTTGTAATTGCACTTTAAATGATTTTTTTTCTAAGATTTTCCATACTTTTAAAGCAGGAGTTGATATGCTCACCATAAAGATAATTTCTAATTCTATATACGATCTTGATTCTGTGGTTCAGCTCTCTATACCATATCTCTTAGGAGATGAAATTGAACTACTGTGATAGATAAGAGTTTGTGCAATCAATATCCTATTTACCATTATTGCAGTTTTCCTTCCATTGAAGATGGGGATTTTTTGTAGTTAGTGACAATCTGCCTATAATTCTATGGGGATTTTTTGTAGTTAGTGACAATCTGCCTATAATTCTATGTGAGGAATTCTATTGTATTGTGGCTCTTGACAGATTTTGGCTGTGCTGGAACATTACTTGATGACTGCAGAATTAACTTAATTCCTTCTTTCTCCCCCTCTCTACCACTTGTTCTAGTGCATTAAATTAAAAACATGGCTCTTGCGCATATATTCTATGTCAGACAAAGTACTGTGAAATGGAGGTGTGTTTCAGAGGGAAAATAATAATCTTCATCGTAAATGCTGTTTGCAGTATCATCATATGTATGTTAGTTCAAGATGTCATTGGCACAACACAAGAGTAGTAAGATAGGAGTCTTTCCCGGAATATGTAACCTCCAGGTTCTTAATCTTCTTTGTAATATTTCTAATGAGCACTGTGGTGCCTTGTGGGACTTTACCTACTGCAATGCTGAACTCTGAAGTGGAAAAAGGAATGCAAAATGCAAGTTAGAGCATATTTCCTCTGATAGATCTTTCGCAACTTGCTTTGGGAATGAAGTAATCATGATTCTACCTACCAATAACTTTTTGCTTTAAAGTGATTGTTATTTCTTCCATTTCTTTTACTACTTTTACATTGTCAATTATGATAGACACTTAGAAAGATTAGATGCACAGTTTTCCCTGATGCACAAAATTTTCATAGAAAACCTATAAGTCCCTGCTTAAACTTATTTTTCCCTGAAAAATCATATATCCTCAGCAGTATTTTAAATGTTTCTCCTGAAACCCAAATATTGTGTTTCAGTTTCCTACCTTTTTCTCATTGAATATTAAAAGCGGAAGTTTTAAAATGGAATTAGGACTAGTGTTGCATTACTTCAAATAGGAATATTTGTGTGGGTTTTTTTTCGGGACTGTATATTACCTGCTTTATCTAATTAGATGGAAAACTAACATCAGCACAGCAAAAACTAACGTTTTAGATTGCTATTGTATATTGCCTTTCAGCATGCTTTAATTAAAGTGACATTTGTTTGTCCTATAATATCACCAGTCCCTAATCGATGTACTGAGCAAGCACCATGGTGACAAGATAAGTTGCTTTGTTTTGTTCCATATGTCTGTGTTCCAAATTTTCTATAGTTTTAATTGGTTCCCTGCAGAATAACATTTACAAGCATATGGTATGGAAAATGCTGACTGCATTTATCATATATTTTAGTATATTGGTGGCACTATATCACTAAGCCTTTAAATGTGATTATGAGGTTATTTAATGCAGTCAACAGTGTGCTTAAAGCACAGCAAAAATCTGCAGTGAGCCAAATGGTATCAAGGAAATGTGTTTAAATGTCTTCTTAATGCTTCAGGGATAGATGGGGAAGTCTGATTCAGAAGAGGTTTTGGGTAGTGTTTATGCTGAAACATACTTTGCCACCTGAGAGCAAGTCTGAAAGCTCTGTGGAGTCTCCTTGCCATCACAAGAGGAATGTCTGTAGGAACTGCAGAGGCAAAATACCTGATACATCTAGGCTTATTGACTTCTGAAGAAATGCAGCGGTATAAGCTGATGAAATGAAATGGAGGATCAGCTCCTTAATCTCATATATCTAGTTTTGAAGACATCAGTAGCACACTTTTGCATGATTCTGCTCTGGAAAAAGATGACCAGTGCAAAAGGAAGGGACCAAGAGTGACTGAGAAGACCCCAGTCATCTCAGCGCATGTGAGGGTCTTAGTTCAGTAGTATTGACAAGATTATTCCTCTTTGGTTAGGCTGAAGGGGAGGTGTGTCATGCTGGAGAACATCTGAACTGGACTCTTTGCTAAGGTAAATTGATCAAGGTTGTTTCAGACTGCTCCAAGAAGCAGTTCCATAGATCATTGTGTTAATGACCTCTCTGAATTTCGTGAGCAGACTGGGCACTTGGACACGGCCGAAATGATCAGAGAAAGAGGTTAATTCCATATGTGGATATTTCTGATGTATGTATTACATCCTTTGCATATGTGTTCAAGAGGTAACATACAGTCTGTTTCCCTAGCCTGAACCCAGATGAACTTACTTAATAAACTACTTAAAAATTTATATTGCTGTTGTGTCATCTGTGCACAAAGGAGTATTAGGCATTAAAGCAACATAATTTTATTAGTGACTAGCCCTACACTGAAATCATATGCATGTTTAAAGTAATACAGGAATGTAATTATGCATTTTCTCTTTCTCATTTGCAATATGTCTGTGGCTCTGATACGAGTGTTATAGTGAGGACAATTCAGAAATCTAAACAGTGTAGACATAACTAATTACTGTATGAATAAAATATGCATTCTCATAATGAAGCATATGTTTCTATTCTCATAACATTGCAAATAAAAAATAGATTGTTTTTTTAAAATCAGGTTTTATTCTGAGTGCATGTTATTTTACTAACAAGCACAGTATTACAATTTTTATTCTGTGCTCAGCTTTTACATCAGATCAACCATATATTTATCTTTCAGAAGGACAACAGGAGTAAAACATATTGCAATCATAGAATTTCCTAATGAAGAAAGAAGCTGCCAATGATAATAAAGGCGTTTTTGTGGAATTATGTATAGAGCAGGCAGAGCAGAGCAGTACTGGCTTCTATAGAGGAATAGGTGTCTGATTTTCAGTGTGGAATAAAAAAGAGCAACTGAAATAATGCTGAAGTTAAAAACTGAAACAAAACAAAAGCCAAAATAAAACCTGGTATATTTTCAGCACCATTCTTACCAGAGTATAGGTAAAAAACCAAAGACATTTTAGAATTATAGTATGATAAAAACCTGTTGAACAAAAAAGGCAAAAGTGGAAGTGACTATGGCCTGACCATCTCTTCCAGCTATGATTTTCTTGCTCACTAATGATACTTCTACGGAGTTATTGGCTTACTTCAGCCTATGGTTTCATGCTCAGCTTGGTGCCCATCACCTAAGGGTTACACTGACTTAAGAAAGATGATGCTTTACTCCAAAGGGTTCTGTAAAATACAATGTTAAAGTGCTTCCTGACTCTTGGTAAATTTATTCTCAGTTGCGAAGTTGTTTCCTTCATTTTAAAGAAGCAGCTAAACTTAAACAATCCAAGGTCAGATGTTAAGTCTGTGAGAGGCAGGTAAATTAACTGCATTGTTTGGATTGCATTCCCTTGCCTTCATCAAAACAAACCCACCTGTTTTTCTCGAACACACTTTCTCTTTGCTCTGTGTAGTTTATTCAGTCTCTGTGCTGTATGATGTAGGGGTTTATTGCTACACATCACTTCCTGACACACCACAGAGCTGATATATTTACCCGAGGGGCCCTCTGCTCCTTGGGTAGATGTACTCCTTACTTGTAAGTCATTTCTGCCTAATATCTCAAAGAACAGTTTGGTCCTATAGTAAGCCAAACAATTCCAAAGAAATATAAATACAATCAAGTCCTGTAAACTAGATTAGGCATTCCAGTCTCACTTCTGCATGTTAAGTGGCAAGTGGGGAGGAAGTGGGAAGAGGAGTTATGTAGCTTGAGGTGGAAATTCAGAGATTTATTGTGACTGACTTGAAGAACTAAAGATGACCTGGGCTAGAAATATAACTTGCTCTTTTGCTGAATTTCTGTGTGTGGAATTTCTAAGCTGAATTTCTGTGTGCTGTATACTCAGTTACTAAGTGAGAGCACTAATCCTGTGTAAGACAGGTTAATTTAAACAACAAATTAATTAATGCAGCATAAGTGAAAGAAGGAGACTTTGATTTTAATTTTAGTAATTTCTATCATAGAGAATCCTATTGACAGACTGTTGAAGTACTGCTAAGGCAAGCTTAAATAATCATTGTACTGGAAACATTCTCCTTTTTCAGCCATAGGAGACCATATCCTGTTTGTCTTTGCAGGAGGAGTAATGTGATATTGTTAGTGAGCCTAAAAAGTCATTTAAATAATTTAAGCCATTAAAAAAGTAATTTGAGCCATTAAAAAAAGACTTTGCTTTATCATTTTGTTTATCTTATATCATAAAAACTTAGGTTTCTCTAATTCTCTAAGACAAAGCATATTTAATGTCTGTCTGACTTAAAGCATTTTTTAGCTTGATACAGCAACGAAGACAGGATCAAAACATATGATGTCAAAAGTCACACTTCCAAAATGTGTGTGCGAGTTGGCATATATATATACCCCATGTATGATTCAGTCTGAAAATCACATACTATTGGGTATTCCAAATACATACACTCCATGATCTAGGAGAAGTGGTGTCTCAAATGTTGATCCAGAAGGCAAAATTTTGTAGAAGCAGGAGAGTGTGAACATATAAAGCTTATAAAACATGGTGAAAAATCAATGCCAAACAAATTGATGAATAAATCTAATTTTAAAAGGAGCCAACAAGATTTTGATTGATGTTCTGAGTTCTGTAGTTCTTTTTTATTTCAATAGAATATATGCATTATTTGATAACTCCAGCTATTCTTTTTCAAGTGAAAACTTGATGTAGAAATCATTGTTCATTTCTGGATTTTTGCAATGTGAACGAATGTTTATAATAAGCTAGAGGGAAGGTATTGCAAAAACAAGCAGAGCAGACTTGCTTACAGTTACAGGCTGTAAAATTAACCAAAAGTTAAAAAGGGATAAATGTTTGTGATTCCTCAGAATTCTTTCTTGAATAGTGTTAAGTTTGTTTGCCTGCAGAATTCTGAGTCAGAGCCTGTTGGTAATGAAGAAATACTGAACTGCATTCTCATAGTAATAGTTCACTATGCCAGTTCTTGGTTAGAAATAACTGGAAAAGAGAGTTTCTGTCCTGTGGAAATTCCAGGAATAATCTAAAGATAAGTCTTCCTTGCTGGCTGGCATGTCAGATAGCTACCCTGCCTGATTTCCATTATTAATTTTGAAGGAACGTCGCAGTTCTGTGGAACATAGTGAATTTGGGAAGCAACATTTTAAAATAAAAAATGAATAAAATTCCTCCTTTTATCAAGAGGTTGACTCTTAAATATACCTTTTAAAATAGTAATTTTAAGAAGAGCAGATGTAATCATAAGGCTGTATTCAACTTGCTGTTGAACACATCAACAGTGCACTCATCATCAGAGTACAAGTACGACTGGATAAATTATATGTACAAGTGCTATTTATACAACAGATAAGGTGTGAAGCAGTTCTCCTAGTCTTTGTTATGGATTAATCATAGTCTTTTCTCACTGTATCCCATTCAAAGCAAAATATCAGATAACATTTTATACCTATCCAGCCATTTCTGAGGATGGTGTTTTTGATCCTTCCACTTTTGTTTATCTTACTAGTAAGGCTGTGTCTCCAACACAAAAGCAGATGATTTGGAATTGGAAAATTCCTGTTTTGTTTTATATTTTGTTCTGCTAGTGGTATTGGTGCTGCTGTAAAAGTTTGGGTTTTTTTTTTTTTTCATATTTTTAAGTAAAGCAAGACTGTACAATGGATATTCAATAGGTAATGATTAAAACATGTCACACTTGGAATTCTCTTGACTACACTTGTGTTCCTTAGGGAAGAATCCTTATGTAACCAGGTATTTAAAAGCTAGTACTTTAGATTACTATGTGTCATATACTGTACATGATAAATGGGATACTACAGGAGCAGAGAAATGGAATAATTTTTTTGACTGACCTCAAAAATGGGAGAAGACAAGGATTCTCTCTTATATCTCTTTTTAGAATAAGAGACCATCTGTTTTTTCCAGGCAAAAGCTTTCTTTTGAAAAGACTTATGAAGTATTTAACTAACTGGAACTTTGCATGAAATGTTAAATGAACTTTGCTTTGGCTTAAAACCATTTCTCTGACAACAGAGATGTATAATCACGTTAAAAGCCCTCAGTCTGCTGGAAGCATAATACTGCCTGTTACAATACGGCAAATGCAAGTTGTACTCCAAAATTACTACTCAATAAATTGTACCTCTGGTTTGAAGGTAGAATTTCAGGTACATAAATCCTCTTTCATGTGATTTAATTACTTTAAATATGGAAAGACAGATTTTTTTGCTATCTTGGCCTTTGTCCAGTTAGTTAGGATTTCCCCCTGTGCATCTCCAGGAAAGTTGTGTCTGTGAAGATTTTACCCCCGGTCGGTGCTTCAGCCACAAGGCTGGAAAAGTTTTCAATGTTGAATCTGACACTATATATTGCTGTGTGGTTCTGCAGCTTCTTTGTTTTTTATCTGCTTGTGTTAAGCCATATTGTTTCTTCTTCAAAGAATTGCTGTGCTTGACAAGTGCTGTCCCATTCCATGGGACAGTAAAATGCAGTGCTGCAATAAAATGCAGTGATTTCATTACAGTTTAAGGACAGAACTAGTGAAATTTGAGATAAAAAGCAAATAATGACTCAGAAAGCAAGGCTGTGTCTGGTTGCTGAGTGTGTATGTGTGCAGTGTGTATGTGAGGGGTGAATATGTATGGAGGAAATGGAAAAGTTTTTTTTTTGCTACCAAATGCTACATTGAGCATTTTGTAGGCATTCCTGTTTATACTAGGATGAGTCTTCAGTGTTTATTACCTTGCAAGATCACTTCAGCTTCTCTATTAACAGAAGAAAAAAAAAGTAGAGACAATGTAATTTTTGACTGGAATATTGTAGTTTGATCAATCACTGTAGTTAGCATGTCCTGATCAAAATATTTACAAACCTGATTGGCAGTATTGCAGTATGTTTGAATATATCAGCTGTTTGATGCAGATGGGAACCAATAAATGGTATTTTTACTGCAATTACATAAAGATGCTGTTGTCATACTAATGCTTTTATGTATTTATAGACAACAAAACTGAACAGATATGAGAGCTTCTTCATAGTAAATATCTGAGAATCAGATCTCTTACAGAAGTAGCCTAATGTTTATAAATCTCTTTCCTGAGCACAGTAAGTGAATGTTAATCTATGCAGGTCTGATCTAAATTGAGTTATTCTGACAGATGCCATCTGAAAATGACACATAATTTCTTTAATTCATTTTATCTCAGTCATCCAGTGTTTGTGCATTTTACAATTTACCTTTAGTCTAGCTAAACAAAAACTCATCATCATGAAGAGAAATCACTCATCTTCTATGTAGTTTGATTTAAGAGTTCTAGTTTTATCATTAACCTCCAAATTTTTTTTTAATTCTTAGAGATATTGACAGTTCATGTTTCCTCTCAGGTTTAGCTGTGGTAACTGCAGGAGGTAATCAAATTTTAGTCCTATTGTAGCTAAGCCTTACTGGGTGTATGGATTTTTGTCTTCTGGATTGTGATCTTCTCTGTCCAGGTTTTTGTTTAGAAAGACCTATGAGAGGAAACCTTACACCCACGAGCCTGCTTTTCCTGAAGATGGCTGATTAGCATGCAGTAGACTAAGCAAACTAGTTGGTGAAAGAGGAAGCAGTCTCAGACATGTAAGATAAGCAATATGCTTGGATGGCATACTTCAGGGATGCATTTATGGACAATGGGTATGGAGAGTATTTGGAGGGTTATTATTACTAAATAATAGTAAGATGCTAAAAAGCCATTCATTTAGCTGCACATGGGGAAATGAAATATTGGTGAAATAGTGTATCTTGGATCTGCAGGAGGGGAAGGAGAAGAGAAACAAATTCTGCTTAGTGAAGAGAAAAGCAGGAAAAGTGGGGGAAAAGGTATTGCTAGTCACTGTCACTACCCTACAGAGGGACCTTGGCAGGCTTGAGAGATAGGCCTGGGTGAACCTCATGAACCACAAGGCCAAATGCAAGGTGTTGCACCTGGGCCAGGGCAATGCCGAGTACAAACACAGACTGGGTAGAGAGGGACTGAGACCAGCCCTCAGGAGAAAGACTTGTGGGTGTTTGGGGAGAAAAAGTTCATTGTAACCTGGCAATGTGTACATACATCCCAGAAAGCCAGTTGTGTCCTAGGCTGCATCCACCGTGGGCAGCAGGGGTGGGAGGGGATTCTGCCCCTCTGCTCTGCTCTGGTGAGAGCCCACCTGCAGGGCAGCATCCAGCTCTGGGGTCTCAGCACAGGAAAGACATGAGCTTTATTTTTGTTCTTCATCGTGGCAAATCTATCAGAAATGCATGCTGTAGAAGAACATGTTACAAGAATTATAGTGAAAAGAGTTAATGGAGACAGTTTGTTGCTAGTGAAGACTTAGAGCATAAATGAATGTATCTGTTCCAGTTATTATATTCTTCAGTAAATTGTCTTTCCTGGGAATGGAGTGAATATAGGGAATGGAGACTCTGTCCTGGATTTATTACCCAAATGTATTTTGATGGCTGTGTTCCATTAAGGGAAAGAGAACCTAAGTTTATTCCTTATGTCCAGGTAGACCTAAGACTAGAAATAGAGAAAAAAGGTTAGGTTAAGAAAAATTGCACATTTATAATTATTAAGGGTAATATAAAAATTAAATGTTTCTGCTGAAGGATTAAAATTTTGGTACCCAGAATTCCAATTAAAAATAGCAGAAAGTACATCAGCCTGTACATCCCAACAACAAAAATGTTTACTTTCATGTGTTTGTTTCTGAAACAAGTCTCTTAGCATCAATCACATATGTTTCACCAATTAAGAAGCATTGAAAGGAAATAAACTGTAATGTTTCCATGCAGCTAAGTTGACAGTAATGATGTACACAAGAGAAAAACGTCATCATATATTTTGTGTGTGTAATTATGAAGAAGGTAGGTCCTTCCTTTCAGTACTTTGCTTTTTCATACAGTAGGTTTCTCTTCTTTTTTCATCTTGTTTGGAAGGCTCTCAGTTTTATTAAGTGAGAACAATTCAAAACTCATAGTACTTCAGCTGTGTTCAGCTTCTGAAGATTCAGGATGAAAGGCAGTTACTTTGTCTATTTACTGATTTCAGCTAAGTGAAGAAAAAAGGGTAAAATTAAAATTACAACTTGCTACATATTATTTGCTGTGTATTTTGTTTTTTGTATTTCTACACTCTTTTGGACTGTTTTTCTAAATGGATTTGTGAGGTCTTTTGAAAAGCTTTTCCATGTATACGTGAAGTTGCTGCTTGTCTGTTACTTTGCTGTGAAAGAGACTTTTGTCAGATTCAGACCTTATTGGGTTCTAAACTATGGTGTCTTGTGAAATTTTGTTTTTGGCTTTTTGGGGTGCTCTGAAGACAAAGAATGTTCTTCTTGTGGGCAGGAAGTCCATTCCTTCAATCAGCAGTGAAAAATGCTACAACTGAATACAAAGCCTGATATTTAACTTGTCCTTTGAACTTTCCTCATTTGACTTTTTCTCATCATTTCCTCTCATAGCAATTGTCTTCTAATATGTTACAGAACAGGAGCAAACGCCTGGAAAAAGTCCATGTTGTTCTTGGGAATAAACCCTGTGATTTGGATTCACTTATTTCTACCCTGGCCTATGCCTACTTTCTAGACAAGGTAATGGAAAAATTGGACTGAGTGATCTTAATTCACTTGTTCCAGGTTGTTACAGACATCTTATTGTTAAGTCAATTGCTGTAAAAACAATGGTTTTGTTATTATTGAATGTGAGTTTTTAAAAGATAAATAATCAACATTTATTTCCATACAAAAATGAATGAGTGGTTATTAGATGGCTTATTGAATAACATGAGAAAATCAGTCTTGTGCTTCATTCCTTATCCTTCTCCTCTCCTGGTTTCCCAGGTACTCTGTAGGAGTCAAACAGTGACAGATGAAGGAAAAAAAGTGAAATACCTCTTTTTTTTTTTTTTTTTTTTTTTTTAATTTTAGCTAAGTAAAGGAGAGAAAACCCCAAGCAGAAAATCCAGTCTGTTTCTAATTGCTTACTCTGTTAAAATACCATCCTGATGAAAAACAGGTTCAATTCTCACAAATGCACACCTGTTTTACAGGTCAGTCCTCCTGATGTTCTCTGCTTACCTGTGTTGAACATACCAAGAAAAGACTTCAGCTATTTCACTGAGACAAAATTTATTTTGGAAGAGCTGAAAATCCCAGAGTCAGTCCATATCTTCCGAGATGAAATCAATTTGCATCAGCTGAATGCTGAAGGGAAATTGTCTTTAACGCTTGTAAACAGCAACATGCTGGCAAGGTATTGTGTTTTTTGTATGGTAAGGTGGCTTATGTGAGTTTGAGCTGTTTCAAAAATAACGTTTTTTCTGTATTGATATTGCTATGTTAACACAGACCCAAAAAAAGGAAACTAAAATGCATTTTGTCTCCCTTTATGTTGAATAAGTGTAATAAGGTGAATGGTCATCTTTGTTTTGCTTTTAATGGAACTTCCACTTTTAAGAACCTTGAGTTTTCACACGTTTTAGATTAGATGTTTTAATTTAGTTAAGTAGTCTGGAAGTTTCCTGTGGCCAGGAGATAAGAGATCAGAGTTCTTTTCCTGCTCCTTAGTTAGCTTTCCTTTGAGAATCTTATATTGATTTGCAGGTGCCCAGACACTTGGATATGTGCTATTGACTGATGAATTATAGTGGTCCTTATCAACTACAGCCTTTCAAAAAGCTCAGAGTTGATCTCTGGAAGACCATGATCCCATACCCATCCTTAAGAGGGACTATCTACAAGGCCGTTGTGAATCTTTTATGAAGAGCCTCTTTATAATGGTCTGCCTGTCTTGCCCATAGTGAAGGATGTTGTTTACTTCCAGCTGTCCTTAGAGCTTAATTTAAGACAAGTATCATCCTATGGCCCCATTGTACTCTGAGAAGTTTATAGATTAGACTAAAAGTAGGGAAAATCTGAAGAAAGAAATATATGGGAATTTCATAGCTGTTCATAGATTTGTTAAGTGCCTCAGCTCAGTGCATCATTCACTCCTCAGAGCAAAAATTATCTGTAAGATCTGCATTTTATTTATTACTGTCACTTCCTGTGTTTCTTCCTTCCAAAAAATTACAATTAGTATTTTATTATTAAAATTAGTTTGGCTTGGTTACTGCTATTGTAAACAGAAACTTAAAATTATCTAAACGCAAAAAAAAAAAAAAAGAAGTAAGTTTTCAGAATATTCAGTTGGGAAAATCCTAAATCTCCTCTAGATAGAGAAGACTATTTTCAGCATATGTAGAAATATTTTTTTCCAATAGTTTTTAATGGATTTTGATGAGGGAAATGTCGTACTTAGTGATGTATCAAGCAGTCAAGCAGTTAAAGAGCTCTGAACACTTAAATTAAGAATCACGGATTTAGGATGTCTGTGACATCTTTTGGCTTTATAGCAGATTTCAGGTAGCTATAACAATGCTGTTGTAGTCCAGAATTTAAAAAAAATGTGTTGCACTTTCTCACTGAGTTATCTATGTAGCTATAAAGATAAATATATGTATAATTTCTGAATTTGCTTGATAGTGAGGATAAAACTTTGGAATCAGCTGTTGTCAAAGTCATCAATCCAGATGAGCAATGTGACAGGAGCCTGGAGTTACAAGCATGTTCTTCCTCTTTCGTCGTAAAAGAGATTCTTCAAAAGGCACCAGAGTTAATCACTCAGCAACTGGCTTATCTCCTCAGAGGTGAGAGATTACTCTTTATATTAAATACTGAAAGGTTTAATGGAGTGTTTCTGAATTTGCTCATGCAGAAAGAGTGTGATCCATTCTTTGGTTAACAATCCCTTTAGAGACCACAGGAAGCTTCATAAAAGAAGCAGGGAGTAAAGAGTTTGTTAAAGAGTAACATTATATTGAATATTAAAAATGTGCATTTAAAAATAGGCATGAGAGGTCTTTGCTGTATCACTAGACAAGAATATTAAATGAAGCTGTCGACTTACCAGCTGGGTAGCTGGAAAAGCTGTGCAGTTCGTTGATTCCAGGGGCATTGTGGACAACAATATGGATTGGAATCTAATATTTACAAGTTAAAGCTTCTTCCTCCCAATGGTTGTACTTTTTTATGGAATGATATTTTAATGGCGTGATGCAAAACTTTTGCTGTTTAAAAACACTGTTACCGAGTCTTCATTATTCTCTCCTTTTCTTTTGTAGTGTATGCCCAGCAGAGTACAAAGTGGGGGTGGGCTTCAACAATCATAAGTATTTTCTTCTCTGTCTTGGAAGTTCATAATTTGTATTCATTTTCTTGGTTTATTTGCTGCACAGAACTTTCCAGTTGGAAATAAAACTGGTGTTGAAAAGAACAGTCACTGCTTTTAAGTTACTTACTGAATTTTAAGTGTTCAACAAATTTTGTAGGTTTTAAGTTTTAATGATGTGAAACTGCTAAATGTCCTTTTAAGAAAATAACGTGGGCATGTTTAATGAGGATTATGATAACTTGTCTACATTTAGACTTGAGAAGTAACTAGAATCTTGGTAAATCATTGTACTCATCACTGTGATAACTAATAGACATGTTATAAGAAGTCAAAAATATTAATTTTTTTGAAATATTCCACAGAATAAGCATTAACAGTAGCACAGCATTTAGCCTGACCTTACAGTATCTTTCCATGCTAACAAGCTTTAGTTAACCTGCCATGAAATGTTTTTGTAAGCTCCAAATTTCTGTTGAGTAGCTCACCAGGAATCTAAGCAAATGACCAAGCGTAATAGTTGGTTTTGGAGGCAGAACAAAAGATGGGTTTTTGGGAATATCAGGATATTTGTTTGTTGGCAGAGAGTCAGATGGAGAGGTCTGAATACTGTTCAAGAACACGTTTGAATACTATATGTGGATGTGTCAGCATGATTTGTGCCTCTAATATGTATCCAGATTAAAATAAAGTGCTTTTATTAGTGTTTGCGTTAGAGATAGCACTTTCAGTTTTGGGGAATATAGTAGCTAATTTTTGATTTTTTTTAATCAATGAGTAATTACATTTTGATTATTATATTTGATATAGCAAATTGGAGGAACTTAGTGGATAAAAAGTCCCTGCATACCTTCTTCTGCATGGTATGAGAAGTGACTGGCAAAGCCTAGGGAACAAAACACAGCTGCACTTGAGATTTGGTACCTTTATACTTCTCCCAGCAGCACAGGGACAGATATAGAGTCTGCAAAAAGGCTGTATTGTGTTTTTCATATTTTGTTATGTTACTTCCAGTGTAAATCTGTATATGGTTAGTTTGTCTGAATTTCAGGTGAAGTTCAGAACAGAAGGCCAAAGTAAAAGTTAGAGTGTTAAGAATTAGGATTTTATTTTCATAAAAATGCTAAGAGATATTGTTATCTGAGTCTCTGAGTTAGGAGGCCTTCTTTAGCTTTCTGACTTTCCAGTGAGTATTTTGCTAAGAGACTTTTAAGATAGAAGAAAGTCTCATGCTTTAATAATTATCATGTGGTGACCAAGACAGCTTAATTTGTTGACTGTTTTTGAAACTTCTTTTTTCTTGAAGTCTGTTAGCAGTTTTTAAATTTCAATAAAAAGGCAGATGTTTATGTATATAAATTGCACCTTTGAGCAAACTTTACCTGCTTGTCTATATTAAAAAAAAATGTCAAGAGAAAAGACATTTTCTGTGAAACTGAACATTACTGATTTAGGCATTATTATATTTAAAGATTAATTTATTTTTTTTAGGTGAATGCTTTTCTGGTATCTTTATCTCCTTATCAGACATTATACAAGTTAATTCTACCCTTAGGCTTTTGAGTAGAGCCTGCTTGGAGAATCAGTGCTGTACAGCCATATTTGCCTTAAGTTAGAGCTTGTGCTGTCCCTGGATTTGTGCCAGAAGCAAACAATTACAGAACCTGCCAAAGTCCTGGGCCTGTGTTATTTTATTTCCCAAGAGATATTTATAAGGGGACTGTTGCCAAACTCAAGATCCATTAAACTGCTGAATCATTACATTCTCTGTTGCAGCCAGCTGGCAAGGATGTTATTCCAAGCACTCACTGTCAGGTATCTTGGGTCAATGCACTCTCAAAAATGCCTCCTTATGTTTATTTGTATAAGGCCTTGAAGGATGCCAAAAGGTGCAAACCACAACATGTAAATATAGACAGATTTCCAGCAAAAGTGTCAGCAATTTTTTTAATGTGAATCTGCTTTTGCTAGTGATGAACTGCATGGTTGAGGTCTTTTCATGCCCTGTTGGGGCAGTCTGACTTTCAGTAGAGAAGATTAGTTTGTTATTCTAGCCACCCAGACAAATGTTAAGAAATGCCCTTTTAAGGACTTCAGGAATTGGGCCAGTATTTTTTTTTTTTTTTTTTTTTTTTGTTCTGTCTTGTACATTGATCAGATGGTTCACATGCTCCTGCACTGATGCATCCTTAATATATATACCTGGAAGAAAGGATAATTTTGACCTGCACCAAACACTGCACTTATTTGGACTGACACTTCTTTTTAATATATGGAAGCAGTTTTTTTGGAGGCAGTGCTCTTCCTCTCCTTTCCCCAGTTATGTTTTATTCCAGCTTCATTGCATTTCCTGTTAATTACAGTAAATATTGCTTACTTGGATATATTTAAGATTTTGGGTTGCAGGTTTTTTTTGGGGGGGTGGTGTGTGAGAAGAGTTGAAGTGTACTTTCCATAAGGGACTGTTGGTTTTCCCCTTTTCCCTATCCTTTATTTTTACATGTTATGGAACAAAACCTTGACAGGAGAAATGCCTATATTTTCATTGTACTGTTTCTCTCAACCATAAACTTATAATTCAGGAGATGCTTGTGCTGTTCTTAATGTTTTCCCAAAACGACTTCTGCCTTCATTAGATCATGTTTAATATTAATGCACAGCAATTGCTTTTGGCAAAACTAATGCTTTGCTTCCAAACTGCTTTGCAAAAAAATAATAAAATGCACATTTTTAAAGAGTCTTAGCCTGTTTTCTAGTGACCTCTTCAGAAAAAAAATGTAGTAAAGTGTGATGTACACAAGAAATAATATTGAATCTTGTATTGCCTATTATATATTTTTTTTCTCTGCTTGTAAGCAGACAGCAGCCACCATTATGCTTTCAGAAATCCTTGGGGAGTTGCACCAACACTCAGTAAAATCTGCAGGAGATTTCTGAGACCATATATTGCTTTTACAGCAGGTATTTATAAGACAGCACATAACTAAATAGACTACTGACCTTCGGTCAAGCAAAAGTAACTTAAGTGAACTCTTCTTCTAAACTGCCTGGAATCTTAGCCCTCACAGGAATTCTGAGGATGCCTGGGGGAGAAGAGGTGTGCCTTTCTTCCCTGGTGATGAGGAGAGTGTTGAAGAATGATCATAGCATTAAAGGACAAGTAAACGTTGATCTTGCTGACACCCTAGTAATTTGAGAATGATCCTTTTCTGGCTTTCATCCTAGTAGAAAAGTTATCAGTTGCAAGCACTACAGTTTTGGTGTGACTAGTGACAAAACCAGAGCCTTTTAGAAACCTTTCTAAGGTGTCTGCCTGTCGTGAGTGAAGGTTACTTCATGTTGACTTCCAAACTGGTGAGCTTGGGTGGGTATACAACTCACATCTCTTGTTCTTCTGCATTTTCCTGTATATTTGTATTAGGGTTTTCTCTTCTTGGTTTTACCCTAATATTCCATTCCCTGAAGCACACACAGCTGTGGTAAAAGTTTCATACGTTGTGTATCTGAGGTTCTGTGCAGATGGACAGACTGCCTAACTCATCCTAATACTACTGGGGGGCTTTACAGGATATGCTGCAGCCTTGCTCCAGTAGGTGTGATGAATTTGACCACATGTTGCAGATCCAGCACTTTTGCTGGAGTCTCCATTTCCTTTGTGTGTGCATGAACAATTTCCCTCTCTGTTTCTGGAGGATGAAGAAAAAGCAGAAAATTGCTGTTCCTAAAATACTTCAGGCAGCCTGGTCCCTGAGCTGCCGTTTATCCAGATGCAGCTCTGTGCTGACTGAAAGCATGTTGTGGGGTGTCTCAATCCTTCTGGTCACCACTGTTTCCTAGAAAAGTGGAAGCTTTAGAATGTATCTCAAGAGTATTTACATAGCATAAGCATTGTTATCTGCTATGGAGTTCAAGAACAAAGGGATATTTTTAGATTAATTATCTGGTTGAGAATCTTTCCTCCTATTAGAGGGACTGAAAACCAGGTCTTGATAATGGGTGTAGATATCTGGATACTTCATATATCAGTTATTTACCTGTAGAAGTCTTAAATCTGCTTGTTATGTTGTGTACCTAGATTTACAAATATCAGTCTGGATCAGTATACATGATTTTCATGCTCTGTGTATTTATTTTTTTAATACTATCAAACAGAGCCAGAAGTATTGTCTTAAAGTGATTGAAAGATTGACATAAAGAGCTGCTGTGAATTAAATTAATATTGGCAGTTACAATATCCGTAACAGAAACACAGAATGGAACTTCATGTATTTGTATTTAATTTCAGAAATTAGTATCTGATGGGGAGCAGCTTTTGGCTTGTTAAGCATTATTTATTGTTTAATCCACACAGAATTTGTTTAATAAGGGTGTGTTTACTTAGCATGGCATAATTATTTTTTGTTGTAAGTGGTTTGTGAATTTTGAAGAAATGCTACCTGTTATTTCATATGATGATATTGTCGGAGAAAAGGAAAATGAATATATAGTAGATTTTTGGATCCTAGCTCATCTGGTAAGATTGAGGGTGGCAGTGTCAAGGTTTTTCATTTACTCTTTTTTGCTCTGTGCTAAAGCCTTGTTTTGCAGTAACTGTCTTACTCACTTATTGTCCTTCGTTGCTCATTGACCCAGCATGATGCAATGAAATCATACACTTGTTTGAAATTCTTGTGCACAGTAAAGTAATAAATTATTTCAAGGCTGAAGTATAAGATTTTATTATCGTGAATTTACTGTGAGTGATTGGAAGCAAACACTATCTTTGGGTATATTGATAAATGGCATCCCAGTCTCCAGGGAATGAAAGGGGTGACTTAATGTGCAGCACATATTTGTCAGAAAAGACATGACTCTCACTTCTGTATCATAAGACAATTCAATCACTATGAAGCTATTTACTGTGTGGTGTTTATCTTAAATTTTAAAATTTTGATTGTTTGAATTGGTGTTTTTTTGGTGTGTCCGTTGACAAGAATTACTGAGAGTTAGTTACACCAGAATGACCAATGACTTCAAGATCATTCAGTTCAAACACCACTGCCATGAGCAGGTATACCTTTCTCTAGTCCAGAGGAAGACTGCTCAGAGCCTGATCCAATGTGGCCTTGAACACTTCCAGGGGTGGGGCATCTCCATATTATCTGGGCAGCCTGTTCTGGTGGCTCACCATCCTCACAGTAAAGTATTTCTTCCTTTTGTCCTCCTTACGTCCTCCATTTTAGGTGTTCAATTACACATCTATAGAAGGAAGGTTGACAATGTGGATTTATGTTTCAAAACACAGCAGCACTTGGTCTAATGCCTGGAGAGAGGAGAATATAAGGAGGTTAGGTGTGCCATTGGCTGCTGCTGGCTGTGCTACAGAGCCATGTTAGTGTACAGGTGCATGCTGCACACCATGGCAGTATTGGGACCAGCTAGTTCGCTGTAGCAGAGGCACTGAAGAGGCAGACAGTTCTGATTTAGGAGCTTCATGTTAGGAGGATGTTTCCATGTGAAACTCTAAGTGAACTCTCAGTAGAAACAACCTCCAAGAAGGATTGGGTTTGGGAAGCAAAAAAGTAAAATGTCTTGTTTCTTTGATATCTATAGGAGACATTGATTTTTTGTCTTTCAATGTTTCAGGGAGCATCCTCTTCAAGTGCATGTCTTTGGAAGCTAACAGAATGACAGAGCAGCAGGAGAAAGTACTGTCAGTCTTGGAGGAAAAGTTTCCAGATCTTCCCCCACGAGAGGAAATTATCTCTGTTCTCCAGGAGACTCAATTTAACGCCCAAGGTAGTGCAACTTCCTTCCATTTTTCAGACCTGTTACAAATCTATTTATGTAGTTGTATCAGAATACTGTTTTATTCTGTGTGTTGAAAATAGGTGCAGCCTGCTATCTTCATTGACAGTTAAATGTAGTATATTAATTTTAAATTAATTTTCTTACATAATAAAGCATGGAATTGTGATTTCTTTTGAGGAACAGCTTAGCTCATAAATAGTCTTGTATTGTAACAGGTAAAGTTAACAATTTATTTTATATATTGCTTTTGCAAATGTGTGCTTATCAAGAATTTATGTTGATTTATATGGACATAAAAAATGTGTCAGGCCATGGGCAGAAATCGTGTTGCAATTGCCTGTGTTGTGTGGAAGTAGATTTTGTGTTATGATACAGATTTACTAAGGGCTTTGTACAGGTGAAGTCAATTTGACATCAGTCTCAAATTAAGGAAGCGGCGGGAAAGTTGCAATTCTTGTCCTTTCTTCTGAAAGAAATACCAAGTAGAAATATTCAGTGATCTAAAGTGGCAATGTTTGAACCCAAAATTTAGTAGCAGGCTTTTGAAGAGATGCTGTGAATGCCTGAAAAAAATAGTTGTAATAACTCTTGCAATTTTTACTGGCATTTGCTGCCAAGTTCTTACCAAAGAATGAATATTAAATTCCTAGGGATATTTTTATGTTAGATGTATCAGGTAAGCATAGGGTCCATACAGACTCAGGGTCTTTATTTGTTCTCTGTCTGCCCATATGCAGAAAGTAGTCATTGAAATTCAGACCATCAGCCTGAGACAGCTGCCCTGTCTGGTAGATAAGGAATTTGAGGTGCTGCTTCCTTTGCCCTTTCTTTCAGTGAGATTACAGGGTAATTTAGTTCAGTCTATAAACATTCACGTGAATTCTCTTAAGTTCCTCCACTCAAGTAATCAGTATGCAGTCTAGATTGGAAAATGGCGGTGAAAGTGGCTTTTATGGAAGTCAGTTCTTAGTTCTGCCAGTTGCTAGGGGAAATGGTTTAGTACTTTAGTTCTGCCAGTTGCTAGGGGAAATGGTTTAGTACTTTTGTCATGTAATATCAAATTCGAAACTTGGACAAGTATATGTAGTGGGTTTAGTCTGTGTGGTACTGGTTGCTAGTCACATGAGGCATGGGGAGGACACTATCACCCACTCTTCTTTTTTCTCTTTTGCCTTATAACTTCTGTTTTTACTGTATATTCATAAAACATATCCATATATTGTACGTGACATTTCTTTTAGTAGGATACCACTGAGTTTCAGGAGCCCTTTGAAGGATGTAACCTCTACTGAGTATTTTACGTAATATACTCATTATTTGAGTCAATATTAGGACAATGCAGCCAAAATAGTTCTCAGTTTCTGGTAGAAATCATGATTTATTGGCCTGAATTAATTTGTTATTTAAGGCACAATAGGTTGCAGCCCCCCAGAAAGTTTATTGGTTATATACAAAATTTCTTAAATGACAGATGTGTAAATGTTCATCTTGTTGTTAGATTGACTGCAGTAGCTAGACTCCGTACAGGAACAGTAATGAAAGGATGAATTTCTTTGACTTAGGTTGGTATTTGTTTCCCTCTTGAAAATCATTTCTACAAACACATGGTGCATCTTAAACTGCTATGCCTTAAAGATTGGTGGATGTTTTAGTTGTTCCCCTGCACTGAGATAGATGGCTTGCAGAATTCTTTACATAGACCTTTGGCTATAACGTCTGTGTTGCAACCATGTGATGTAGTTATGTTCCTCTATATAATATGTATTTGTTTTGAGAATCTTCGCAGCATTTTAGGCAGACGTGTCCATTGACGGAAACTTAGTCACTTGAATTTTCCATACATTGGGTTTAAACATACCAATATGTCTGGTTGCAATTCCTGTTTTACACCATTGTTGCTGATGATAATGTTTCTATGGTACATAAACATATACTTCGTTGATGAAGGATTTGACGTACATAAGAAAAAGCCATTGGTGTTAGCAATTTGTGAAGAAGGTCAGAAAGGTTGAATGGCTGTGTTTACAGCATATCTTAAGTTCCTTGCTTTTGAGTATTTCATAAACACCATAGTAGTCCACAGGTGCTTTTCAATATATTAATTATTTCAGAAGTAATTTTATATTTGTGATTTCATATTAGGCCATAGAAATTGCCTAGCTATACATTTATCGTCAGCTGGAATTACATTCACTTAAAAATTTCAATGTTCACAGAGGATCACGGGTGTTGCAGTAGACTTAATTCTTCATACTTGTTGTTAGTGTGTATCCTCCATTAAATCTCTTCCTTTCTTAAAAAAAATCCCTCTAGAAACATTAGGCATTGAAATATTAATGTTATCGTTAATTTTCTCATACAACATCCTGAAATACAGCAAGAAGGTTCAGCATTAATGTCTATAAACTGTGTTTTTAATTTGTTTGTGCATCTGTTAGCTGTAGATAATTGTATATATGGATATTTGTTTATTTTCTTAAACAGGTATGAGCATTGAGGAGGTTATGCTCAAGGATCTCAAGGAGATTTCAGATGGAGAAATCAAAGT
The DNA here is from genome assembly GCF_024509145.1 of Vidua macroura. Lineage (NCBI taxonomy): Eukaryota > Metazoa > Chordata > Aves > Passeriformes > Viduidae > Vidua > Vidua macroura. The sequence goes on from NC_071611.1 coordinate 15,743,954, forward strand.
AGCAATTAGCACTGTGTACATGACACTGGAGGTAAGAGGGAACTTCAAACATGTTTAACAGCCTTATTGCACATGGGAGATAGTTCTTTAAACCAGAATGTGAACAAGTTATTTTCTCAATATTTTTTTTAGTATGAGCAGAATTTTCACTGATTTAATTAACTTCGAAAGAAGTAGTAGCTATTTGTTATCTGACTTGCATTATTATGATATTATGATTATTCTCTCCCTTTAGATTGTATGGTGTATTAAAAACAATGGCATAAACAAATTGGAACCTTTGGGTGAATTGAACGTGTGAGCTTTTTACCTTGATCTGAAGGAGAGTTGCATATTGCTGGATATTATGTAAAAATATTATTTTAAAAATATGAATGCTTAGATCACTGAACAAGTATGACATGGCACTGTTATTTCTGATTGAAGTTTGCATACTGGCATATTGATAAGTAATAAAACCTGAGTGGTCTGAAGAAAACATCAATAACAAAAACATCTTTATATAGTATATGTTTGTAATTTTCACACTCTTCATTTGCATGAAAGTCACGTATACAGAAGTATTTGAAATATAGAAGAAATTTTAATCTACTTTTGCACTAATTCAAAACCTTTTTTTTTATGTCAAATGCTGCTAAAAAAAAAAATAAATCTCTTGTAGAGCCCTTCCCTTGTATGTCCTAACAGATTTCTTATAATATGTGTTTTGTGATGCATTTTACAAAAAATAAGGTGCTTCTGTGGTTGAACAAGTTTTGGTTACAATCCAGCTAACAATTACCCATAGATTTCTGCTTGCATCCTAAAATATACAAAGCAAATTAGGTAGCAAAGCTTCAAGAAATGAAGTAGAATTTGTTAGTTTTCAATTATTTGTTTCAATATTAAGCAATCTTTACCACCAAAATAACACTGCTTTATGAGGCATAATTTGATCCTAAAAATTAGGCTGAGGCTGGGCAAAAAGGGGATGGGAAAAGAGTATTGTAAGAAAAATCCCCAAAAGAGAAAATGGGATTTTATAAAGTTCTTAATAAAATGCTCATCTTCTTTTGTTTTAAATCTTTCTCTTTTATTCTGTCAGTTTCAGTTAATGATGGTCAGAGCTAGGAGCTAGTTTTAGCATTACATTTTCTTTTTATTTATTTTGCATTAAATCATGTTTGATAACTATGTAGAATACAGACCTTGCACTCCAGAAGTTTAAGCTCCAGGTAAATCTGTCTGACCTTGTCTTTGCAACTCTCTATGCTCAAATTAATTCTAACTCAGAACTTGTCTTCCTTTTGGCTGGAGCTCACAATTTGACTTCATCAAGAGTAGGTGTTCCTAGCTTTCAAAATAGGCAAATTTTCAGCCTTTTTTCAGTGAAGTGTAACATGTCATGCTGACTTACCTTGGCTAAGAAGCGTTAAGATCTGGTGGTCAAGCAATAAATGTTTCATAGCTGTTTTTCTTACATAGCTAGTGGTCATTGTGGAAGGGCAGAGGAGATTCATTTGCCTACAAGAACAAACTGAACAGATTATACTGATGCTAGATGATTTTTAGTCCCAGTCTGTTAAGTAATTTTATTACTAGTATTTCTGATGGGATTTCATTCTGGAAGCCTCAAGTACATTTGCTTTTTGCTCTTACTGTTCTGTGAATAGTTTGTGCCGTAAAGGACTAAGTTTTCAGGGGTGTAATTTTTTTCCTTAGGTATAATGTTTGCAAATTTATTGGGATGGAGATGAGTTTTGCATTTGCTGCATCACTGCTCTTTGTTGAAATGAAAACACCCTCATTTTTGGCACTTGGCCAGCAAAAGATGTTTTTTTTACTCAGTTTTATTAGTGATAGGGATCACATGTACTTACTTCACCCAGTGTCAGAAGCACAGTACATATAGGAAAATGAACGATAAAACTGTCCAGACCTGTTTATTCAGTTTAGAATTCTGTTATAAACTCAGAATACACAGATTTTAATGAATTCACAATTTTCTCAGCAATGATAGGAGTAGTCTGTTATTCATCCTCAAAGTGCTCCACAGACGTTACCTGATTAAATATTAAGGAAACATGAAGAACAGGCTTTGCAACAGGTGTTGAATCTCTAGCATGTTTGAGTTTTTGCTTTTTCAGAAGTATCGCAAGGTCACTTTTTTCCTTAGTAATCAACAAATATGCAAAAGTATCTTCCATTAAAGTGCTTTCTATAGGGCAGTTATTTTGTGTGAATGTATTTAGGTTTGTCTAACACTCCATATCCGTATGGAGCTTTGCATTTCTTGAGATAACCACCTTTGCATCTGGCCTTCCTGGATTTAGGTGATATTAAAGCTGTAAGTTGAAATCAGACCTGTGTCACCAGTGACTGGCTGTCAGAGTGTACACTGCTTGAATTTTACATACGTAACCACTTTATTTTTTAATATAAGGACAAAATAAAAGTGACGCTGCCCAGATCACAGTTATTTTTGTTGCCTTTGCTGGAAAGTTTCTCTAAGTAATAATAATGATAATTCGTAAGATATTGTAGCAAAATTCCATGGCTGTGTTACAGTTTCTATTACAATTTCTGTTACATTTTGTTATACCCTTAGAGTATCTTTTGCTGCTTCTCTGTTGGAATTCTCTTGGAATTGAGAAATGTCTTCTCAACATGGCTTCCTGGGAAAGTAATATTATTCCTGAGAAATGAATACTTCTGTTGCAAAGCGAGCTCTGTTTTCTGCTTTTTTAAGTGTAGTGCACTGGGAGAGCAATCCAGGTTTCATGAATGTTCAGTTCAGTTGAAATGGCTTATTATAACATAGATTAATAATATGCTTGTTGGACTAAGTCTTTTATCCTTTCATTCATGAAAATTCATTCTAACTGCTCACTAGAAAAATCAATTACCACCTGAGGAAGCAGGTCAGTCAGTTGCAAACAAGTTCTATGATTGTCTGCTACTGACTGTGGCAGACAAGGGGGTGTTCTGAAGGTCTGTTGAGGTTCATGCCTCTGGCCATGGCATCCACATACTTCATAAAGACAGTTTCCAGGTAGTAGACGTTGTATGCCACTTGTAAAAGCTTAGAGAACATGTCAGAGCTGTAGTGGAGGCTGCTGTCACCAGTGTTGTTTCCTCAAGAAAGTGACCTGCATGTTCATGCTGCTGCAGGAAGCTTGACTGTCCTTAGGTAGCCTCCATAGTCCAAATGAGTTTGGGATAGTACCAAAAGGAAGTTCTATCTCTCATAACAACTTCTCCCTTTGTGGCTTTATGCCTCAGAGGAACTTATAGTGCCAATTCCAGCAACAGAAATTTAAGAAATGTAGAACTGTTTGGGTGCATGGTTTATCATCTTCCTATCAAAAAATAGTCTTATCTTGGAGATAGATTTTAATTTTAAGGCTGTTTTGTAGAATTAGTAAGAAATACCACTGTTTCATAATTTGAACAATTTTATTTCTGCATTTTGAAAAGTGATGTTTTTAATACTTCTGTACAGCAAATCAAAGACCTCTGTCTTAGCTGAAGCATGTCAAACAAGTGCTAGGTAGACCATTACACCCAAATAAGTGAGATTACAACATATATCTTTGAAGATTTGAACTTCTGGTCTGTCTATAATGATTATGTATATATATTGTATATTTGGGAATTTTTTCTCTTGGTATAAATATAAACGTATTTTAAATGGCAGATTGGTCCATGAATTTGTTTTTAATGCAAAAAACAAAACAAGAAGCAAACCCCAAGTAAACATGTTAACATTTAATCTTCCAGTAATGGAATTGGAAACAAAATTCTCAGCAACTTACAATAGCAATGCAGTTCAAAAGTATTTTTCTGATGCCTGTTGTGAGAAGTTAGGGTATGTAAAATAAATGATGTATAGAGCTGTAGGAATGCGACTTTTGCAGACTACCTTATGTCTAAGGAACATTAAACATAGGGTTCTCGTTTAGCAAATAAATAACCATTCATTTCAATGGCTGCATAGTCTGGACTTTTGTGCATATTTTTGTGAAGATGAGAAGAGGCCATTAGGGATTTAATATAAAATAAATCGCCACGGGGTCTTCTTGTAGTCCTAGTCTTTCTGCCACATGGTGTGTCACTAATGTGCATAAATGGGCTTAAATGAATTTGTTATCTGTATTACATTTGCAGTATGTATATATTTATATATTATTTTTTAATTGTGTTTAAAAATAAAACATTAAATACATCATTTCTGAGAGTTGAAAACATACCATTTGTAAATAAATCAACCTTAATTAAGGTCTTAAAATGTCAGTGTGTGATATCTGCCTTAGGAAAATTTATAGCATATAGTGCATAAAGCTTAAACATACTTTCACTTGCGTTTTCAGAAATATTAAGTGGCTAAAGTCATAACCTCATATGACTGAGTAATGCAGCCACATGTGCATTAACATAAATACTGTACTCATGCTTAAACATCAGTCTGCCGTCTTCTGGAGGACAATAGCTGTCCAGTTGATGCCTCAGATCAGCCAAAGTACCCCAGCTGTAACAAGTACAGTCCAAAGTGTGGAGAGGTTAGGCAAGCTGAATTCTCTGTAGTGACTTTTCTCTAAAGATATGGAAGGAATCTGGTAGGGAGAACCGTTTGAGTGGTGGTTTTGAGTGGTTGCCATTGCAGCCAACTGGGAAATAAACCAGGCCAATCAGAGCAGTGACAACTGTTCCTTAGCTGCCTCCCACAATATGAACAAGACCTGGCACTTCATGTGCATTTATCCAAATGCACAGAGCCAGGAGAATAAACACTAGGAATCTGACACCCAGTCCAAAAGTTAGGGTATCACAGGAGTAGCTGAAACATGATAGAACAACTCCCATGACTGGAGCAATATGATGGATGGCTATAGGCTGTTTTGTAAAGAGAGTCAGGGAAGAAGAGGAAGGGGACTTGCACTTGAAGTTAAGGAAAACCTCAAATGTACAGAAGTCAACTACAGTGACCATAGAAGTCCTATCAAATGCCTCTGGGTCAAGGTTAAAAGGGTCATCTCCAAGCAATATTATGGAGTCTGGGGTCAGGTTGTGCACTCTGAAGGTTAGTACTAAGGCAGAGATTTTAGATTTTAGAAGAGCAAGCTTCAGCTTGCTCAGAGCTCAGTTGAAAGGGAAGCTTCCATGGAGAATAAAGGAGCTAGTGACTGCTGTGCGTTTTTGAAGATAGCTCTCATGAAAGCACAAAACCAGTTCATCCCCTTCAAAGGGAAGGGAAGTAGGTGGAACATGAGACCCTCTTGGTTTAACTGTGAGCTTCTGAGTCTGCTCGGGACCAAAAGAGAAGCACACCAGAGATGAAAAGGGCATTACAAATACTGAGAACCAAAAGAACATTGCCAGGGCATGAGATGCCATTAGAAAAGCAAAGGCTCAGCTTGAATTGAAATTGGCAAGAGATGTCAAAAACTACAAGAAAGGGGTCTTTGAGGAGGAAACTGCTGGCCCGGTGTTAAATGGGAGAGGTGAATTAGTCACCAACAACACTGAGAAGGCAGAAGTTCTCAACACTTCCTTGACCTCTGTTGTCACCAGTATAGCTGGGCCCCAGACACTGGAAGCAAAAATCCATGTTGATGCAAACAAGACCCACTGTCAGTGAAGAAAAAAATGCTGTGTGGGCTATTACAGGAACTTGGTTCCTGCAAATAGATAGTACCTTACAATATCCACCCAAGACTATTGGAGAGCTGGCTGGGGTCATTGTGAGGCTGTTCTCCATAAACCTAGAGAAGTTGTGGAGATCAGGAGACATCCTAGAAGACTGGAAGGAGGCTAATGTCATCCCCAAGAGGGGCTTAAAAGAGAACTCAAGAAATTATAGGCCCTAGAAAAGCTATGACACAAACCCTTCTGGGAGGATTCATTGCAAGTCAGATGAACCAGGTGATTTGGAACAGCCAGCATGGGTTCACCAAAGCCCAACTGTGCTTGACAAACCTGATTGTTTTCTAGGGCAAAGTAACCTGTTTGGTTGATGGGGGCAAGCCATGGATGTTGTCTCCTGTATTTCTCCAAGGCTTTCTCTATGGTCTCCCACAGCCTCCTGGTGAAGCTGTTGCGTAACAGTCTGGACAAGCTGCCCGTGCAGTGGGTGGGGAACTGACCCACAGGCAGCACCCAGAGTGGGGGTAAATGGCTCCTTTTCCAACTGGCAACCTGGCACAAGTGGGGTCCTCAGGGATTGGTGTTGGGCCCAGCGCTGTTTTGTGTCTTCATATGTGGTCATCCAGAGCAGTTAAAATCACTCAGGGATCAAGTGAGCACTTTGGAAGGGAGAGCCATGCTGCAGGAAAACCTGTGTAGGCTGGAAGAGTGGGCAAAGAAGAACCTTTTGAAGTTTAGCAAGGACAGGTGTAGGGTCTTACACCTGGGAAAACAAATCCAGGAGCGCAGCACAGGCTGGGAGCACAAGGCTGGGGAGCACTTCTGTGGAAAGGGACCAGGGAGTCCCAGTGAGCAAAAAGCTCAGTATGAGTGAGGAGTGTGCTGCTGGAGCAAAGGAGCCCAGTGAGGTCTTGGACTGCATCAACAGGGGTATCAGCAGCAGAGATTATCCCATTCTTGTCAGCATTTGTCAGGCCACATCTGGAATACTCTTGTCTGTTTTGGTCTCCGCTATACAAAAAAGATATGGACAGGCTGGAGACGGTGGAGAGAAGGGCTACAGAGATGGTCAAAGGGCTGAGAAGCTTGACACATTCGGAAAGAATGCTTAGGTGAGACCTTAACACCTGGTTCTAGTATTTAAAGAGTGGCTACAAAAAAAGACAGAGACTCTGTTTTACAAGGGTTCACTTGGAAAAAATGAAGGATAATGCGTACAAGTTACTCCTGAGGAGATTCTGATTAGACACAAGAGGAAAATCTTTCACAATTATAACAATCAGTCATTGGAATAATCTCCAGAGAAGTGGTGTATTGCTCAACATTAGGCACTTTAGGGTTCATCTGAGCAGGGTGTTGGACCACCTTGTCTAGAGTGCTTTTGACAAAAAAGTTTGGACTAGGTCATCCTTGAGATTTCTTCTACCAGTTATTCTATGATTCAAAAGAGTGCTTCCTAATTAAGTACATGAAATCAAATGGCAACAAAAATGACATTTATTGCAGTGTTTAGTAGGATTGCTTATAGTTTTCGTATCAGATTCATGTCAGAAGATTATGTGAGGGTGATACGAGCTAAAGTTCCCCCAGTCAGTGAGATGCCTCTGCATGAAGTCATGTGGGATGTTATTATGATTTCTTGAGATTTGAGAAAAATATGAACTTGAAAAACTGGCTAAGACCATTATATTTATGAATCTTCCCAAATCAGCATGTACTGATTTATTCAACTGTCATTTTTGCAAGGTGTATTTGATTATTTTGTTCTACAGTACTGTCATAACAGATTGTAAGCCAGAAGCATCAGATTTTTTTTGTACTTGCAGTATCACTTAAAAAATATGCAAAGTAAACAGTAAACAGTAGTATGTTTTAGTAAGTGGTATGTTTTTAGGATTTCATTTTTATTTCGCTATGTGAATAAATTGGATAGATGCCATTGGTTATAATTAGTGTGACATCTGCTCAAATTTGGTCCAAGCTATCATTTATGATAATGCCTTTAATGGTTTAGTTCAGTCTTGGTTCAAAAGTTAATAAACAAAGTAAAATAGCTATGAAAATTATCAAAGGAATGAGCATAAACAGTATACTAACATTACAGTAAAAATGTGCTTGTGCTCACAAGTACATTGTTCAAAAAGATAAACCATTTTCTTTTGTATCATTTATGAAATGTGTTTAAATAAATTAAGATAGTTTCTTTATGAAATACAGTGTAAAATATGCACTATCTTTCAACTAAGTAAAATGCTATAATCTACTGTATCATTATTGGCCTGTATTTCTGACTTATACAAAGCTGACTAATTTATCATTTGTATACTCTTCTAGTTCTTGTCAGTAGCACTCAGCTTAGCTGCTTATGGGGCATAGACATTGACAGCGGGAGGTGCTGTTTTGAGAAATGTTCAGCATAAAGAGTTGTTTCTATGAAATCTAATGCACTTTAAAAAAAATCAGTGTAAAACCTAGCATGAACATTTAACATTTTAAAATCTGGCTGTAATGCATAAGAATATAAGAACTGATAATAGTTAGGGATGACAATAGGAATATTACAGAACTTATATTTTCTTCTGTTTAGTTTTTATTTTTTCTTTGCTATTGTGTGAGAAACAAATTAATTAAAATGTTGAACTGTTGATCCAACATTACAGTGTAACTCTAGCTGTAAGTGAAAAGACATTTTGAGTTTGCTAGTGTTTGTGTTGCAGTACTACAGAAGTCAGCAATTCTGTCAACAGGACGTGGAGAGAGATACAATGTATTTCTAAACAAATATTCTGCTTGGTGACTGCTTGGCTGCTTTTAACTTAAAAATCTTAAAATCCCTCCACTTCTAAAATCATGTAATGTTTTTTTGAATAGTGATATTTTGATGCAGAAATTCCATGAAATTTGTCTGATGTATCTTGAAATACTACATTTGTTCCATTTGGCAAAGCATGTCCTAAAGCATCTTCTGAACTGTAATCTAAATGAATGCTTAATACTTGTAAACATTACAATAGCCTATGTGTTTATCATACCCCACTGAATTTTATATCTTCTCGTATATATCAAAAGCCTAGGCCTGAAACTATTGGATATTTTAGGACGTAGGAACATTTTTGAATTTTGAATTAGGCAGATCAAGTGCTCTGAAAGGTTTTTATGATGCACATGTGTTCTCTGTTTAGATGATGATAGGAAAGATCCTTTTTTTGACTTTGTAACTGGGTACACTCTCAGGACGTGAAGTGTTTTGTTTAACCAGAAACTTCAGGGTTTATTTAATTTAATGTGCATTTTTATATATTTTATTTATAACACAGAGGTTTTAAAAAATTACAAAATAATTCAAGTTAAAAGCCTTCAGGCCTTATTTGAGTTTTCAAATTTTCAAATTACCTAAGAATATTAATTTTACCAAAGACTGCAATTTCCTTTCTTTCTAGGAGACATATAACATTTTCTCAGAAGGATCACTACTTCTGTATTTGAAATTATTCACAGCTTCTATGTGTGTCCATCCAAATGTAGTTTTCATCATAAAGCTGCTGTGTGAATGGTATTCCCCAAAAAATGTAATTTCTTCTGCAACTCCATAGCTGCATTGTTTGAGTACATTAAATACTTTGTGTATTTAAGTTAATACATACTAAGTCTAATCTGCAGTGTCTTTGAGCCAGAAAAACCAACATTCAAAACTCCTGTGTATGTTGTGGGTACTGCAACGTCTTACTTTTTTACCACTTTTTTCTTTTTCCATATAGACTTGATAAGTGTAAAATGAAAATTCCTTCAGGGTAGTCTTGCATTGCTTTCATGATAAAGACCTTTATTATTTTCTCCATAAGAAATTCTGTGCATGAACATACCACTTTTTGTCTTGAAATTGCTGCATTTCTGAAATGAGGCAATATCTTTAACCAAAGTTGCTTAGTACAGATTGAATTTATTAATTACAAAAAGAAAGAAAAAGAGTAGGAAGGTCTACATTTCTTGTTTTCCTGACTGCTTTTTTTTTTTCTTAATTACGTTTTCAGAAGAATAAATCTCAGTATTTTGAATTTCAAAACTTTCTACTTATTTGTGATTTGTGGTTAATAAAAAAATCATCCTTTGACTGAAAATTCAGGGATTTTATCATTTCTCGTGGTAGCATAATTTTTGGAATTTTGTTTTGTACAAAGCTAGAGAGTTTTTGTTACTGTTTAGACAAAAAAAAAAAAAGATGCAAGCAGAACAGGATACTTTATTCAGCTGTGATCATGTAGCTCTCAATGTGTCTGAATTTCTTATGTCTATTGAGTGTCTGCATTCCAGAATTCTTACTTCTAAACAGAATATAAACATAGCTGTTAGGCTGGTGAGGAAAAACCTATTGAGGCCACCAAGTTTGTGCCAGAGCACAACAGTAGTAGCTGTTTATTTTATCTTCCCCAAATACAAAAAATTACAGTTTTTGCCTTACAGCTGTGGGGAATTGAGGCATATATACAACCTTTCCACACTTCTGGAGGATGACTCTCAGTTCTGTGAGAAAGAGTTAATATGTCTGAATATGGGCTACTTTGTTTTGTGGCTCAGGTAAACAGGATTATAGAGTTGGTAGTAAAATGAAACAGAGAACTTGAAAAATCATCTATCTTCATTGCTGAACGATTTTTCTTCCTCCTTTGCATGAATGACTAAAGCCCTTGGAAAAAATTTCTCCTTCCCTTTATGTACAAAATGGATCAGTTGGTATCTGTTGTGGGTTCTGGCACTTTCTACAGGGGGACAAATGTCACTGCTAGATATATTGTAACTTGGCTGCATATTATCCTTCCCATCTTGCTTCTGTTCTTTCCGTAGTCACATTCTCAGAGAAATTTTATAAAACTTTGTTCTCTCTCCATCCTTTATGGGGGTCAGGGGGGAGAAGGTAAAGGAAGACCTAGACTTACAGAAAAAGAAATGTAAGAGTGAAAAAGGTCCACAAGGAATAATTTTCAGTCCATTCTTCTTTATTTTCCCCACTGCAACATTGCCAGAGAGATTTGGTCAGCAATCTGTGCCTGAATTCCACATGCAGAACTTGATTGTTTTTTAGGTTTCATGGATGACAGCCCTCTGTGCATGCTTGTTTCATCATCAGTGTTTGCCATGGTCTAGTAAGGAAAAAAGTTGGAATAGATTAATTTTGTACCTCAAATGGGAACTGTTAGGTCAGCTCTACAATTGGTAGAACACCACAGGCTTAGACTAGTTGTAGATTGTTTCATTGGAAGAAGGATTTGAGGATGAGTTTGAATAAATGGCAACTTTACAACCAAGAATCGGTAATTGTGTTTTAGAACCAAAAATCTTAACTGAACACTGATTTAAGTGTAATTTTTTTTTCCTATTTCATCACATATTGAATCATATTCTTCTGAAAGTACATTGGTTTTGGTCTAAAAGATATGTTACCTTATCTTTTTTAATATAAATAGTGTTATCTGAGTTGCTTCTGAACATTTGCTATTAAAGAAGACTTTCTAAATAAACGGGCTAGATATAATACAGAAATAAAAAAGTGATTTTCCTTTCACATCTCTTAGTTGAGTATTTGCCATATGGGTTGCTCAGCATTACACTCTCAGCAGGTCTAATTTATGGTAAACACACAGTGAGTGAACAGAAGAAAAGGCAATGAAAATATTCATATTCTCCCGTCATTCAATTTTTTTAAACTGAAATCTGCTTATTCAGTTTCAGCCCATATAGTTGTGGCATTTAGTTGAGTATGTGTGTATTTTCCACTCTCCTGGGAGTTTGTGAAGACTGAAATGCTGCACTTTGCTTGCCATGAGAGTGATTTGCTGGAGCTTGCATGGCAGTGTGTAAACTATACCTTCCTTGCTCCAGTCTGGCATGCTGCCAGCTGCCCCAGGGCTGTGCTTTCTCCATGAGGGGCAGTTGGTGGAAAACATCACTTTTCTTGCTGTGGTATGGGGTGCTTTAGCTTTCCCTGGGCCTCTTCAAGAAGATCACCAACTAAATGAATGTGTTAATCTAGGCCACTGCTAGGACTTGGATCAGGTACAGGAGGTATAAAATAAATAAAAAATAAATAATTTTTTCTCAACCACAGCCATGGAAATCCATAGCATCAATATTTTGAAAACCCCCGATCTCCAATGAGCTCCTGGGGCTTTCTCTTAGTGTTCTGTACATGCTTTCTTTCTCTCTGTGGGTTCTTTTCTTCTGTAGGGACTTCACTGCAATTATTGTCCTTCAAGGACTCTTTAGAGCTTGGTCCACCCTAGGCCTTGTATGTATCAGCAACCCAAGTGACCAGTCTTCAATCACTGCTTCCAGCTCAAAGAGTTTTTCCCCACAGGTGGGTCTGCATTGCTATATTAAAAAATACCCCCAAAAATAACTGTTTTACATGTTGGAGGAGGCATATCTGAGCAAAAGAAACTCGGTAGCATAAATGGATGCATTTTTCCAAATAATAGAAATGGCTGCCATTATGCACTCCATAGTGTAATTGCAAACATTAAATAGCTACAAAAGGAAATGCCTTTAAAAGCAGTGTTTTGCATCCTGCTCTCTGTCTTACTGTTATACATTAGACCTTGGTAACGCATATGCTTTCTTTTCTGCCTGGATGCTGCCTGTTCCAGCAAGAGACCTGCACATTCCCATTCCAGATATGGATTCAACTGAGAAGGATTTGGGGGTGCTGGTGGAGGAGAGGCTGCACATTACATGGCCATGAGCACTTACAGCTCAGAAAGCCAAACGTGTCCTGGGCTGCATCCAAAGCAGCATGGGCAGCAGGGCCAGGGAGGGGATTCTGCCCCTCTGCTCTGCTCTGCTGAGATCCCACCTGCAGGGCTGCATCAGCTCTGGGGTCCCAGCACAGGAAGGACATGGATCTGTTGGAGTGAATCCAGAGGAGCGTTACCAAATTGATTAGAGGGATGGTGCACCTCTCCTGTGAGGAGAGGCTGAAACAATTGGATTGTTCATCCTGGAGAAGAGAAGGCTTTGGGGTGATCCAATTACAGCCTTCCAAAACCTAAGAGAGCTTACAAAAAAGATGGAGTGAGACTATTTTCAAGAGCATGTAGTGATAGGACAAGGGGAAATGGCTTCAAGCTAAAATAGAGTAGATTTAGGTTAGATACTACAAAGAAATTCTTTCTTTTGAAGGTGAAGAGGCACTGGAACAAGGAAGTCATGGATGTCACATCTCCAGAAGTGTTCAAGGCCAGTTTGGATTGGGCTCTGAGCAACCTGGTCTAGTGAAATGTGTTCCTGCCCACTGCAGGTAGCTTGGAACTAGATGATCTTTAAGGTCCTTTCCAACCCGGGCCATTCTTGATTCTATGATAATTCAGAACTCTTCATGATTCTGATCTAGAAGAAGGTGCATTGAACATTGAACAATCGTGGAACAATTTCCTTTAGGCAATGTTTTTTCCATGCCTTCAAGATAAAATAATACATTTACATCATCTGGAGATATTTAGGTCAAATAAATGCAAACCTCTTTCATTGGATGCTGCTAAATGTTTGTCTTAGCATAGTCACCACAGATTGCTGGTGTGATCCAGGTTGCATATTTGGCTTGTATATTAGTATATGCAGTTATGTTTGATTTGTTCCATCTTATGGATAGGGTTTAATTGGAATGGCAAGTTTTGTTTTTTCTGTTTGTTTTTGGGTATTTTGTCCTGCTCTAGTGTGCTGACTCTTGTTGGTCTTCTCCACAAACTAATCTGTAAATACTGATACCTGAATAAATAGAAAGCATTGGTTGTTTTATCATCTATTATGAATTCTTCCTTCATGTATATCACGTGTATCATTAGCTTAATTGTTTATAGTATTTCAGTCAGTTACACTTACACAGATCTTCTCAGGTAATGGAATTTTGTTTCCTAGTATAAATAATATTTACTCAGAAGCCAGTCCTCAGCATCTCTTACTGTGGACTTGGGGTATTAGCAGTGTAATTGTTAAACTCAAAGTAAGGTTTTAAAGATGCCCAGGTGAACAGAACACTGAAAGTAGTCATTTCATTACTTATGCATTTAAATTTCTACAAGTATCAGCTGAAGTCTGGAACCACTGGTATTCAAACTGTTCAGGACTCTGTATTTTAGGCCTTAAACTATTTTAGAACAATATTAATTTAGTTCCATGTGTCAACTTGGAAGTAGGTGGGAGGTTAAAGTAAATTAAGTGATGAGTGATCCTTTGTGTACTGTGTACTCAGTCATCATGAATTCACATTCTGAACACATTTAAATTTGGTTGTATTTTTTCAATCCACATTAAAGACTAAGAAAACAAGCATGCTTTCAAAAGGCTCTCTACACTGTCAGTGATTACCTGTGCTTGATGTCACTATTCTTCACAAAATGTGATAATACTGTTACTTGATAATATAACCAAGTTTGACTCCACAGAAGCAGCTGGAAATTAATAACCACATGCTTAAATCTCCTAGGAACACACTGTTTGGCATATACTGCTGAAAGTTCCTCATATTTAGGAGTGACATACTTATGTTGTGTCTCAGCTGGTGTGCATGAGGGAATATTCATTTCTCAGTGGTAACATGGAATTTGATTTTATAAAATGTTTTTATATATATTTAATGGATTGAAACATACATTGAAGAAAACATACATTTCTGGTCTTAATCAACTTCAAAGGGGGTTTATAGTTCTGATTCCAGGCTTTTCTCATGTCTTACGTATAGGTAAATCAGAAGGTTGTGTCTTGTCCAAGCTAGCAAGGAGCAGAAGCAGTCCTTTTCTGTGACATCCAGGAACATGATCGGTTGAACACTAAAAAAGGGATGTTTATTGGGTGGATAGTGCAGAGGATTTGAAAAGGGATTATCTACAGTTTGGGAAGAAAGTTATGTTAACAGCAGTGTATGCTAAAACTTTTTTTAATAGATGCAAGTTGCAAGGGAGCGGTATATGAACCTCAAGATATAATGAGTGCTCATAAATGCAACTCTGTTATAATTCAAAATTTTCAAGTGCAGTTATTATTTTGTAGTGGTCTTGGTGTAGAATCAAGCAAGGCTCCTGCAGAAGAAGTTGGGGATAAAAGTAACTGACAGAAAGGAGCCTTCGTGGATTTGGTGTTTGGTCAGAAAGGACATTCCAAGAGTCAAAGAAGAGATACGGAATTACAGCAGTAGAGGGGAGTGAGCTGCTATGGTACAGAACATAAATATATAAAGCAGTATAAGTGTGATATAAACCAATTTGAAGCTTCCACCAATTTGTGGGCTTCAAGATTATGCTAACAGTATTTTTCTTAGAGATGAGGCTGCTGATTTGTGGCATTACATGCCATATAAAAGTGTGCCATACATTTATGTCTGTGTGTATATATATGCATATACACCAGATATATCTGAGACATATGACCTGTCTATCTGCCACGTAATGTGAAAGTTTTGCTACATGGAAGATGAATTAGGTTCATCTTCATTACCCATTTTCATTATTCTAATGAAGTTTGCTTAATTCTGTCTGTGAGAGTGCATCTGGATTTTTGACTCAAACACTGAGAAATAAATTTCTAACTTTATTTCAGAATTATTCTAGAAGATGCCTTGTCAAAGTTTCTTGTTCCAAAGAAATGGAGAAAGGCCAGAGTCTCTGCTGTTGTAACTGTTAACAACCAGGAGTACATTTCTCTCTTATATTTGACCATATACAAGCCATAAAACTGATTCAGTTACACTAAGTAGTAAAATCTTTTTCCAGAACAGCTTATTTTGTGTATGATTTGCCTTAAACTTTGCAATTGACAATGCAGGTTTCAGGGATGAAAGAAGTATTTGTGGTGAAAGTCAACAGAAAGAAAGGAATTTGCAGGTGCAGAGTGAGGTGGAGATACAGCCCAATTTTCCATTGAGGGAAAGTATAAATACCAGAAATGAGCAGCAATGCTTTTATAACACAGACATGGCCTAAGACAGCATCTAGAATGATACCTACAGTAAAATAATTTTTAGGACAATGCAGAATGAAGATCAAGATGTGGAAATAACTGCATAATTCCACAGATTAAAAAAAAAGCACAAGCAGATACAGAAGATATTTCATATTAGGACTTAGTTAATAGTGTTTCATAATTACAGATAGTAAAGGTGAAGCTCTTCATGGAACTGTGCATAATTTAGTTACAGTGGGCAAATGGTGACTTTAACAGAAAAGAACTTACTTTGTGTCAAATGATGTAAGCAGTTTTTCAGAAGAAAAAATTGCCTTAGCTTCCCACTGTCTATATACTACTGGGTTTCTTGGTAGTTTTAAAGATATCCCACTGGTAAAGCTTTAAAAAAGAAAATCTCTTGACCTCATGAAAAAGTTAGTTGTTTGGAATGTTGAATGCAATTATATTGACATATGGTGATAATGTGATAAAGCGTAAGGGTTAAAGGTTGAAGGAACCATGGCTTGGCAATTAGCAATGTAAATGAAACATTCATTATCCATCATGCTGAGAAGTTGATGAACTGTACAATAAATCTGAGCCCAAGTCACTACTGAGATAACTCATTTTAGACATAACAGTATTTATTAGGATTCTAGACATTGTTTTGCTTTCTCTGGTGAAATACCATGCTCTAGAAAGCATTTTCTCCATTAATTTATATGAAGTAAATCAATATTAACAGTTCTTTAAATAATATGGAATAAAAAACACAGGAGCATGAAAGACATAGAAACTCATTCTATCTGAAAAGATGTTTGGTTAAATAGATTGCTATCTCCACGGTGCATTGGTATTGGTATCTCTCCAATCTAAATTGTCTCCAGTGACTTACATTAACTCATTTGAGACCATTTTTTCTCATCTTCTGAGATACAGTTGAAATCAGAATCTGACCTAGTAAGTGGACAGGCAATTACTAGATATTGTAAATTCCATTGATACATAAAAGAGGGCAGTTTTGGTGAGAACACAGGACAAAGGCATGTTTGAGAGATGAATGTAAAAAATGTTTACTCAGCATTTATACGTTCCATGAAGATGAGGATTATTATCCTATTACCAGGATTATTAGTTACCTTTCCTTGTGTCCCTCTTAAAATAAAACTTAGTACAAATAAAATTAAATAGGTACATTTATTCACTTGATAAAAGCATAGTTGCCTCCAACTCATTAGAGAGTTCTCTGAATGGCTTAGGAGTAGTTTCTAATAATTAAATAAATAGTGCATAATTTGATCAGTAAAAATAAGTGGGGAGGATTTAGGAGAAATCCAAGGAACAGAAATACTTGTTGGTAGCAACAGGATATATATTTGCTTTGTGTTAAAAAATGTTGAAATTGCTTGTTCCTTTTAAAAGCTCCCAGTTTATCATGCCCATAGCAAGTAATGCATTATATTTTTCTGCTCTAGCTATACATCTGTTTGGCATTGTCAGAAATTTTGTGTTACATTTTACTTTACATGTATTTCCAATTGTGGAATAGACAAATTCTTTACTATTAAGGCAAAACATTTGACATATAAACTCTGGAGGAGTATCACATAATATGCAATTTTCATGCTAGTTCTTTGGAATTTTTTTGTATGGATCATTTTAAATCTTGACAGATCACATAATGATTTATGAATTTAGCCCCAAAAAATCAGTATTCTCTTAATCTTCTCATCTCTAAGTATCTGCTCCACGTAATTCTTATTTCACTCATCAGTGTCAGCAAGAAATGCAGTATTTGTTCAGTAGCACAAGGAAATATAATGCACTGTACAGAAGAATAAGTTAGTATTATGTATTCTATATGGAAGAGATGGCATTCCTATATGTATATAGTATGATATATTTGGATACTATTCTGTTCAACGGTGAAAGCACAAGGAACATGCAAGGAAAACTCCATTGGCTCCCCTGCCCTTCCCTTCATTTATTGTACAGGAAACTATTCAGAGAGTAAGCTGATGTATTACACATACTCAAGAGCTGAAAATTGCTTTTGAGTAGTCATCTCTCTGATACTTTGTATCTTCAATTTCTCTTTAGAATCCCTTGGTTTTATTATTCAAGTGACGTTTCCTTAGGTCAGCATGGTACACAGGTTGGAGAATGTAGGATACATTTTAAATCATATGGAAAGCATGTAACAGTGGCAAGAATTAAGTACTCAGAGTTCTTCAAGATTGCAATTTAAACTAAAAAGAAAAAGTCTTCTAACTTCTTGGAATCATTGAGATAGCTGAGTATTATATAATCAAAAAAATAGGTTGCAAAACAATTTCTGTTGCAGGCATTACTTGGTTTCTGCTAAGCATGGCTGTATCTTAAAACCAGAATTGTGTGAACGTGTGAAGCACATCAAGAATCAAGAATTATTCTTTATAACAGGAATACTTGTTATAAAGACAAATGCACATACTGTGTTTAGCAGAGCTCTACCAGAACTGAGAGTGTAGCTACTTATTTATTATAAATTTTTGAGGAAACACTATGAAGAAAATATTTAATAACTGAAAAGTTGTATTTATATCTAATTACCTAGCTTTGAATTTCTTTGACTGTTTACATAGTGTGTACTTCTGTGGTTACTGCTGTGTTTTTCCATAACAGTGATATCAGTTAAATGAGTTTGAGGAAATATACTCTAGAATATATGACAGGTTTTCCTTTACCAAGACTTCTAAAATTACAAATTACCACAAATGAGTTAGTGTTCTGTTGCTTATCTTTACTTTTCAAATATTTCATTGTAACATCTCTAATATAAATAAACTTTCTGACCCACAATTTATTATATGACTAAACAGTGTTCTGAATTACAGTGTTTGTAAAGTCTTAATTCCCTGAATACTTACTTACTGGCAGTACTGGATCAACTTGAATTGAAATGCCTAAGCAGTAGTGTGTGTCTGTATTTATGTACAAATATACTATCTTGAAAAATACATATATGCATATGGACACTTTGGAAATATGAACTATCCAGTGTATATATAGTGTATATATAGTGTATATATATATATATATAAATATATATATATATATATAAATATAAATAATATGCAGTGCATATGCAGTAAAAATAGATATACATTAGATTTTTTAAAACAAATTTATTTCCACAAGCAGCTCTATCAGTAAACAAAAGTAGAAATTTCAATTCTGAATGTTGGCTTTACTAACTTTTAGGTGTTTTCTTTAATTACTGTGCTTTGATTTTCTCACTTTGAAAAGCTATTAGAATTTTGGAAGAAAGAAGGAGAGGGCTGGTCTTTCATCTCCCATCACACCCTTGTTTTAAATTTCTTAAGCTTTCTTTGTCATATTTTTTGCTGCACTTGACATTTCCTTTTGACTGAAGGTGGAAAATTCACCAGTCACTGTGGTGTCATGACAACCCAAGACAAATAGTCCAGAAGACTCTATAATCTTTGCTAACTTGCTAATGCAGAGACCACTTGTGATGATATCTCAGAATATATCTCATTTATTGCAAAGTACTTGAACAAACCTTCCAGAAAAATCATAGATGAGACAAAGAAAAATTAAGACATTGGGAAGCTTATGGCATACTAAGATGAAGGCACCTGCACATACACTGTGCACCTTTCAGATAAGCTAAGACAATGTTCATTTTTATGGCATCCAGTGAAATTAAATAATGCTGTGATCATAGAAACTCAATTCCAAATAGTTTCTCAGAGTTCCAAAATTAGCAGGTAAATAATATTTCTTCCATATATTTGTGTATTTCTCAATGAAAACCAATCAATATCTTCAGTATCATATGCATAGGTTATTGTGTGATGCAGGAAGGTCCACATACAAACAGTAAAAATACCATTTTGAATCAGTATTTTTTCCGTAAGTTTTTCTGCATAGACCTCTCCAAAGTATCACTGCTTGTTCTCAACAAGTAACTTTCCCATCAAAAAATAGTCTCTTTCCAGTATGATGCTTGTGAGTTATGAATAATCAGAGTCAGGCTTTAGGTGATGTGCCTGTTTTTTATCACAGAATATATGGAGTTGGAAGGCACCCACATGGATCATTGGGTCCAACTCCTAGCCCTACACAGGACATCCCCAAGAGTCACACCATGTGCCTGACAGCACTGTCCAAATGTGTCTTGAACTCTCTCAGTCTGATGCTGTGACCACTGCCCTGGGAAGCTGTTTCATTGCCCAGCCACCCTCTGGAACCTTTCCCTAATATCCAGCATAAACTTTCCAACTGACACAAATCCAGGACATTCCCTTTGGTCCTGCTGGTCACCACAGAGAAGACATCAGTGCCTGTCCCTCCTCTTCTCCTCACAAGTAAGTTGTAGACTGCGATGAGGGCTCCCCTCAGACTCCTCCAGGCAGAACAGACCAAGTGACCTCAGCCACTGCTCATACGGCTTCCCCTCAAGGCCCTTTACCATCCTTGTTACCCTCCTTTGGATGCTCTCAAACAGCTTTATATCCTTTTAAGTATTGTGGCACCCAAACCAGCCCCCAGCACTCGAGGTGAGGCTGCCCCAGCTCAGAGCAGAGCAGAACGATCCCCTCCTTTGCCTGGCTGGCAATGCTGTGCCTGATGCACCCCAGGACAGGGTTGGCCCTCCTGGCTGCCAGGGCACTGCTGACTCATGTTCAACCTTCCAGGACCCCCAGGTGCCTTTCCATGGCACTGCTTACAGCATCTCATTTCCCAGTCTGTCCATACATCTG
This sequence comes from Vidua macroura, assembly GCF_024509145.1. Classification (NCBI taxonomy): domain Eukaryota; kingdom Metazoa; phylum Chordata; class Aves; order Passeriformes; family Viduidae; genus Vidua; species Vidua macroura. The sequence goes on from NC_071611.1 coordinate 15,764,275, forward strand.
GGATGGGTTGCCCCATCCCAGATGAAGGATCCAGCACTTTCTCTTGGTGTGCTGGCCTTTTGAGGGAGTCAGCAGCTCCTCCCATTTCTTTGTTTTCTGGGAACTGCCTGAGTAAACCTTCCAGTCCTGCCTCCAGGTAATCTATGAAGGTGTTGAAGAGCAGAAGGCAAAGCATGGGGCCCTGTGGAACCCCACCAGTGACAGGTGGTGGAGTCTGACATCACGCAACTCACTGTAACCCTTTGTGACTGACCTGTGACCCAGCTGCTCACCCATGATGTGTTTATCCATCTGTGGGCTGCACATTTTGTCTAGAAGGATTCTGTGAGAGTAGTATTGGAAGCTTTACTGAAATCCAAGAAGATCACGTCAACTGGCTTCCCTTGATAAATTGCGTGGGTTACTGGGTGTTATGAAAGGATATCAAGTTTGATAAAGCAGCTTCTCTCATTAAGCCATGCTGGCTGTGACCAAAGACTGTGTTGTCCTTCAGGTATTTTTCAATACCCCCAGAATAATCTTCTCCATAACTACCTGTCACTGAAATGAGACTGACAGGCCTGTATTTTCCAGGGTCCTCCTCCTTCATCTTCCTGAAAAATCAGCTTCCAGTCAGCTGGGACTTGTCTGGGTTCCCAAAATTAATTGATCAAAAATTATTGAGAGAGGTTTTCAAATGACAGCAGCTCTTTGAGAAGTATTGGATGAATCCCATCAGGACTAGATTTGTAGGAGTCCGGCTGGAGCAACAGGTCCCTCACAATTTCAGGATCCATTGGGAATTGGTTGTTCTTGCAGTCATGATCCTTCAGCTCAGGGCACTGAGACCCCCTTGGTCAGTCATCAACGTTAAAGACAGAGGTAAAGATTGCATTAAACATCTCTGCCTTCTCCATGTAGGTTTGTGAGATTACCATCCTTATCCTGTAATGGGACAATGTTATTTTTATGCTGCGTATTGCCATTGGTGTTTTTGAAAAAACTCCTTTTATTGTGCCCCACAGTTCTGGCCAGCTGGTTTATAAATCTGAATTACAGTCTAATCTCATTGGTGGTTTTCTGTAAAGCCCGGCTCTTCTACTGCATTGATTTAGAGGTAGAAAGTACTTTTTTTTTTTTCAGTTGATCATATTTAGGTTGTGTTTTCTAATTGCTTTTCTCTTATCAACTCTGTGTCCATAGATCTGACTATAACTCTCTTGGCAGACATGATGGGAGACTTAGACTGTGTGTCTTTGAAGAAATTTTTTTTTTTTACTTTTTAATTCTTCTTCTTCCATGAAAATTACTGCTAATAAGTCTGCTGTGCAGAATGGCTGTGAAAAATCAGAGTAAACTGAATAGTAATGGTAAGTCATGGTATGGTATTGAAACAACTAGGAGGAAAAGATGGCACATCTCCATGTAAAGCACCATAAATGTCAAGGCATTCCAAGAAAAATATAAAGATTCTTCTTTTAGTAATTTTCCTTATTGCTTGAGATGTTTAAGTGCATATCAGACTACAGAGATTAGCAGGCACAGAGGTAGAATCTGAATCTACAGAGCCTGCTGTAATTGACATTTACGATAAGCTAATTACCGAGAACAGTACTTGTTGTATGGATGAAGACCGCTGGTTTGTAACATGGCTACCTAACACTGCTTACAAATAGCACCCGCTTAATAGGTTGTTTATCCATATCCTGCTTACTGCACAGCAGTTCCCCTATTCCTGTATGATGGAAATGAGAGTCCTGGCTGAAAATTTTAGTCATAGTCTTCTTCTGTGGAAAATTAGAGCCATCTGCTGTTTAAAGAGGGCATTGTTTAAGGTGAAGTGTGTGGTTTTTCTATCTTGTCCTATATGAATAAAAATTCTCAGTTGCTTGTTGTTAGTATTAGGGTATTTGCTAACACCATGGAAGCAAAATTATTTAGGTCTAGATGTTGCTAGAAAAATCTTACCCATTAGTACATATACTAAAAGGCATTTTTCCAGACTTCAGTATTAACTGTTACTCAAATTTATATTACATAGACAGCTTGAGAATCATGAAGAGAGCTGGACAAACAGCCATCTCTAAGTGTGCAACATCAAAAAATCTCAATAAATTGATCCATTTTTCTTTCCTCAGTTCATAATTAGCTCCCATTTGTAGTTATCTTCTGAATAATTTTTAAAAATCCCACTCATTTCACACAGTTCCGCTCTGAATACGACTCAATAGAAAAAGCATGCCAGGGTCCTAGTTTCCTGTTTCTTCCTGATTTTGTGTCTAATAGGTATCAAAAAATACTTGCTCGTACACTAAAATACCCCAGCCAATCAACAAAAAAATGCCCCCAAACTACCAAATCAAACCAAAGCAAATCATCACAGACCTGGGAAAAAATCTTAGTCGTGCTTTTATGGGTTTTGTGTCCAGTAGGTTTTCCAGATGAGATTAAACTTTGTAAGCCTGTCAAGATACTTTTCCTCTAATGCTTCTCTACCACTTCTGCAGGCCACATTGAGTCATTGTCTGCTGGCCAGTTGCTCCAGTTCTGCCCAGCTATGTGCTATGTCTTCAAATCTTTAACAGCTGTAGCTACATGGAACTAAACAAATAATTATATGTCAGTTTGGAACATAAAATAGGCTGTAATCCAGGCAGCTCTTCCTTAGTTGCAATGAGCTTTTCAGAAGTGGGAAGAAACAAGTAAAACACTTTAATTTGCTGCTAAAATCAAAAGGTACACACTAATTAGTTTAGTTTGTAAAGTTCCCCAGCATTTTCATTGCTGTGGTAGTTGCTCATGTCTTCTACACATACACAATCACACCCAGTGCAAATAAGACAGCATTTACATGTAGGTTGAACCAAATGATTATAAATGAATTGACGGATGTCTCCTGGGATTGGACATAAAGGTCTTGTAAACTGAAAATTTTATAAACAAACAGCTGTTGGGAAAATACCATTATGCTGTAATAGCTGCTATTAAAATCCATTAGCAATCTTGATGGCCTGTTTGAATTTGATGCATCATTTGCTCTGACAGCCTTTCTTACTAAAGAATTTTGTAAAATATATGTAGATTATGTAGATAATAATAACAGACTAGGAGATTAATACTGAATACACATTTTATTTCCATGTGCCAGTCAGGAATGCTGTGTATCCTTGAATTTAAATGTCAGCAGAGAAACAGGAGCACATTAACCTGAACAGATGCAAAGCTTTCTCCATCACTGTGGGAGAAATACACAGCTCTGCAGAGATGAAGTATTTCCAGATTAGAAACCATGTTTCAGGCAACAAAATAAATCTCCAGTGCTTTCTAAGAGTTTGTGTGCTCTCCTAATTGATGCCAAACTGTCATTCTCCTGCTCACAGATCCATATACCACAGCGGATACCAGCTGCCATAGGGGTAGGTATGGCCTGTAGATCATGCTGCTACTAAAATTAGTCAGACTTCTAATGAGATTTTGAAAAATATGTATGCCAAGAACTATCTGAAAAGTCTCCTCTTTTAAGAACAGTTCAAGTGTCAGTGATACAGCTAAACTGTCCCTTCAGAACCAGGTATGAGAACACATGGAATAACCTGTCTGTGTCTGTAGACAGAGGCAGAGATTCACTTAGCTTGTTCATGGATGCTGCAAGGGCACCATCTGGTGGGTGAAAAAGAAAGATTAAATGAGATTTAAATGTGTTTTAATCAAGACTTCTTGTCTGCTCCCTTTATTGGTAATGCTCATACTCAGATTACATAATACTTGCTATTGTACATATTTGGTTTCCTATTTCTTCCTCTACTTTGTATTTTTCAATGTTTTACTCTGTGAACTCTACCTAGTAGGGAATTCTTTACAAGTATTATTCTGGTATAAACTCATGAGTCCAATTAATGGGTTCCCTCTTTTTGTCCCTCTCCTTATATCTGTTCTCAACTTCTTTATCATACCTTCTTTGTCTTCCCTGATACCTGTAAGCAGCTGTTTGCTAAAGGGTCTGGCAAAGAATTCTGTGTCTTGTACTATCTCTTCTCATTACTCTCCCTCTTCTTCCTGGTGGATGTAGAGTGGTGAAGGTAAACCACACATTACATGTAAAAATGTTGTTCTGCTGAAGAATACAGCAGAACTATGGTCAGTTCCTACAGGCTTGTGGTTCACTGTAAAGTGAGGCAAGTCAGTGTATTTTATGTTCTTTTAGGTCTCCACCACTGTGTCTTGCAATTTGGATGTTTAAAGTTACATCTTTGTGACAGTTTGATGCTGGTGCAATGCCAGTGCCCTGCCATGAAAATACACCTTCCCAAAATATATGCTGAGAGATGTGATCAGGACAGAACAGAGCAGAGCAGGCCCAAGCTTAGAAATAAAGGGGAAAAAAACTTTATTAAGCTAATTCTACTATAAAAGACACCCACACTAAATCCAGGATGAAGACCCTCCAAAACACTCCTCCTCCCCCCACCCAATTTCCAACCAACCACAGTGAGACACCACCCGGGATTCCTGATCAAGTTGCCACCCTTCAGATAATCAATACTCAGTCCATCAAGGGAGAGAGGAGTCTCTCTTACACCACAGACCCCCCAGGAAACACAGTTGCTACTTCCTGTGTTTCCATGTCACACATAGCACTGCCCAGAGAAAATCTGCCAGTGTGACACTCTCCTTTCCATGTCACAGTGCTCTCACCACCGTGCATGGACAGACTGCTCATAGGGCTCCTTTAAGGATGCTTTGCCACGGACCAAAAGAGACAACAGTTCAGCTTCTCATCTTGGGACCACAGTCCCCCCCCATTTTCTTTCTCCCCTGGGGCCGAGGGTTCTCAATGAACAGAGATCATCTTCTTCTTGAGCACAGAGGGCATCACCACACCCTCCTCAGCTTTTCTCTGTTCTCTCCAATCCTGTGCTGGTAGTCACTGAACCAGGTCTCTTGGCTCACCGTTGCATCCCCCTAAAAATGCAGTCTCTGTTGCAGGAGGAATTGGTTCAGTCTATGGCTAACAAGAAAAAGTCCAGCCAAAAGCTACTCAATCATCTCCTCCCACCAAAAAGATTCCTTCTTCTAACATCTCAGATCCCAGACTGTCTCTCTTCTACTTCAAATTGAGGAGGAGTAATATTTTACAAAGCCTTCATTTCCCGGGATAGGGTTAAAAGTTCAGACTCCCCGGATGGCTGAAATCTCTGCCCAGAACTCCCAACTCCCACAGCTGGGCACCTTCCCCCCCTCCTTCTCCTCTGCCGGCAAATTTCCAGGTGCTGTCAGGCTCTCTGTCTCTTTCCCTCTGGGTCGGGGGGGACAAAGGCATCTCTGTTTCTCTCCACCCTTCCGTCCGCAGGAGCTGGCTCGGTTCCAGACCTTCAGCCCCCTGGGCCTACCTGGACAAGGCCGCATGGCTTCCCCTCCCGCACGCAGCCCATGGCTGGGCAGGGGAGGTCTGCACTCTGACGACCGGAACCAAAGAGACAGTTCCCCTGGGAGTTCTTGCTTTTAACCCCCTGTGTTCTCAGAGGCGTGTCCAATGCCTTCAGTGGTCACTCCAGTCGCCAATATCCAAACCTGACCACTGATTGGTTTGACCACAACTTCCTGAGAAACTGCACTTCCGTGTCAAACCATGACAATCTTTTTTAAAGATTATGATACAGGTATATTCACTTAAGGAGCTGTAGGTCTGTGTTACTGCTGTTTATTCTTAACACAGTTGCAAGAGACTAAAACTATATTAAAGTAGTAGATGCACTATTAAATGATGCACTCTTTTAATGTTGTTAAACAAGCCTTTTCTTTATTACTTAGCATCTACTACATGGTTCTGATAATATATTATTGGTGAGAAGTACCTATTTCTTAGTGTGTTAGAAAGATGCTTCAGTCACAATGAATGACTGTAGTCATGAAGCAGAGAGTAAGCACATGTTTAGTCTTGGCTCAAGATTTAAGTTAATGGAAGAAAGCTGTAATGGTGTGAGCAGAGCCAGTTGTGCTAGCTGAAGTCACTAGTGCACATGGTTTAATTGCCAGTAAGTTGGTAAAGCCCATTTGAGACTTGTGTTATGCCACGGGGGCTGTAGTGATATAGCCGAAGATTATGGAAATTAATTGACCTGGCTACTGAATATGTTTTTTAAAAAAGATTTTACATGCCACTTTTCCTGTAATATTAAATCTAAAACCACATTTCTGTTTACTGACCCCAACAAAATCCCCGTGTTACTATTCTTCAGCAAAAAACCTTTTTCTTTTTGACAAACTTCTAGTCATAATTTCTTTTAAACATTGAGTATTTAATGTAAGTATCAAGTAAAACTAGAACAATATGAAATGTATTCCAGTTCTTTTGGGTGATTGTTTAAACACATTTACAAGCAGTCCTGTGTCTCAGAGTGATTAACTTCAGATTGATTTTAGGATACTGTTTTGCTTTGCATCTAATTTTTCACTTCTATTTGTCTAGTGAGAGAGCAAAGAACAACTTTCTGAAGGACACAACCTGAAGAAAGCATGTATGTTGGAGAACTTGGTCCTGTAGGTCCAAAAGCAGCCTTACAGAAAGTTTGTATTTGGTTCTCAGGAAATAGAACTATCTCAGTGGTAAAGCTGCTCTCTTAGTTACTGTAAAACAGAGACAAGGGTGCCACAGCTAACTTCAGCCTGGTGTAACCAAGTATGAGTCCCCTGGCAGGCATCTACAAAAAACTTTGTTTTATCCTGTTTTGCTTGTGTTGGTAATGACTTTTCTCTCTTCTGAAGGAACTGACTGTTTAACAAACGAGTTGCTAAAGGCATTTTGTTTGCATAACTGTAAGTGCTTATTAGAAGAATCCATAGGAAACTCAAATGAATTACAAGAAACTGAATTGCTACTCTTATTTATCTAGGCACTGTTGTTGTTGTTGTTGTTGTTGGCAAAGTTTGGTGTACAGCATTTGACCATTTTTCTCCAATTTCTAGTTCCTAGTTCAGTCTCACTTGCAGTGAGGCTAAAGTCAGTTGCATTGTAATACATTGATCCTTGTTTGTTCATGTATTTTGGAGGAAGGTGTTCAGCTTCCCACAGCAGAGAGATAAACTGAATGAATAGAAGATTAATTCTCTTTTGTCTTCAGTTGTATTCCAGACAGTTGTTCCATACTGACAAGGCACTACGGGTGGTCAACCAAAGTACCAGTGATTTAGCATACAATGCAAAAGTGATTTAATCAAAATAATTGAAAATGCATTTCTAAAATACTAAAATACTTAGCAGGGAACTTTTACTTCCTTCCTTTTACTTACTTCCTTTTGCTAAACTTGAGTGCCTAAGCAATACCATGAATATCATCACGGATATGATTGGGAGAATTCTTATGTGTAGATTAGTGGCATGTGCCAAATCCTGTGATGTCAGTGAGCGGATTTCTATTAACTTTTAGTTTGTGGAATTCTGAATAGGCCTTTTTGTTCAGGCTTGCAAATTGAACATCTGAAGATAATAATTACTGTTTGAATTTTCCCATATGAAGAGAACCTGTTTAGAGTAGCATTTTTCAAAAATGTGGATCTGTGGTGCTGAAAGGGAACATTTATTGTGAACCAAAGGATAAAAGTATAAAAAAATACTGAAGTATAATTAGAGACCATTGTGCCTCAATGTGAAACTGTATTTTGCATTTAGAGAGTTTGGGGTAATAGGAAGGAGAATGAGAACTTGAAATAGGAACAAGAGTGTTCATGACAAGTAATAGCAAAAGTAAAAATTATGTAAGTCAAGAACTTTCAGCACTGGAGAAAGAAAACCTGTAGGAGAAAATAGTATTTTGGAGTCAAGAGCATAAATGGAAGAAGTAATTTTTTGAGAAAAATTATTTGCAGTCAGAAGACTGTAAGGAATCAAAGAGCTGCTTTAGAAAGGCAAAAGATGTAGCTAGATAAAAGAGAAAGCTTCACCAGTTACTGAAATTTGATGAAACAATCAAAAAATGACATATTAACAACTTAGAATGTATTAGAAGTGATATAACTGAATCCTGCACAAGTGGCTCTTTAGATGTATATTCAGCTGATTATTTTTAATTTTCTATCAATTATCTTGCAACATCATTTTCTTGTCTATATATATGGAGTGAAATGGCTTTAATAATTAAATAACTATGGTTTATTCCTGAAGTGACATTGTGAGTTGAATACTTTAATTAGCAAAGTAAACCTAACAGGGGAAAAAAAGGTAAAAAGTAAAAGAAAAAACTAAAGTTGCCATGCAACTTTGAATGGCTGTGTTGCTGTGTGAGGAACACTTAGGTTGTATGACTGTCTTCCCCAGCAGATTTTGCCTTTGTTTTTTTTTATTAATAAACTAATAATTTCACAATCCCATTCCCATCCAGAAGCAATTAATAATGAGAGATAATGTCATCCCATGAAAATATTTTCACAATGTCTTCTTCTTTTGAATGTTTTACCTGAAAGTTTTTGAGTTCCTTCCAAAAGATTTTTGCTGTTTCTAGAGTAATAATAATGTTAAAAGTGTTGATGTTTTGTTATTAAGTGCAAGTCACACTGAATGATTTGTTTAGACTGCTGGAGTGTAGGAGGTGCTGCGGATTTTCTTCTACCTTCTATACACAAATGAGCTCTCAAGATAGGCATATTAAAGAATTGTGTTGCTATCAGAGCCAGTGCAATGGAATTCTCCTAGGCCACAGTCCACCAGCATAAGGTGGAAACATTTTCTGGCTCTTCTTGGATTGCAACAGGAAGTCTGGCAGCACTTTTTCTCTCTGTTACCAAAGAGGGGATAGGCCTGAATGCCATTGTATTAGGAAAGAAGGAAAAAACCCCAACCTTTCCCCCTCAAAAACAGACCTCAGGAATAATGCAGCTGTATTATTTCTAAAATATACTGTTGGCTGAAGACTAAGAGTTTATTTTTAGCTTGAGTTTAAATAATTTTCAAAGATTAGGAGAAAGTTATTTCGTGTTATGGAACATAGGATATGTGTGATATCTGTAAATATAGAAGGTATCAATGAATATATAGTTTTTTAGTTCATCTGCCTGTGATGGCATCCATTTATAATACTTCTAGCTTCTTGCTATTGAAAGTGTTTTTAACGGTACATCTAGTCTCGCTGTCTCAAAACAAAATAAGTATTCCTGAAAATAGGAGAGAAAACACTGTTTCATCTCTCTATAGTGGCAGTAACTGAAAAGATCTAGCGCTTCTTGCCAGACAAAACTCAATGTTAAGAGAAAATCACAATAGTATAGTGTTGTTCATGTTATAAAAAAAGCAAGTCTCCATTTTCCAGTTTAAACTGCAAACATTAAAAGTGCACTAAGAATAGTCTGCCATCCTGCCTTGGCATTTTTGGTTTTTTTATTATACTTTCATGAAGGATTAACATTTTGATACATTTGTTCATGGATTTGCAGTGGTTAAATCAATAGTTAATGAGGTTCGTCGTATAATTTGAGCTTGTAGTTTGTTTATGCTAGACCAACTTTATCCATACTCCAAACAAATTATCTCTTATAATCACCAGCCTGAAGATAAATCTCTAAATGTTTTTCTGATGATAGTGCTGTGGTTGGCAGGTGTTAGAAGTGCCTCCCAGGGACAAAGATTGAAGATGGGCTTGTTCTCACAAATCCTTCAGGCGAGGTTGTTTAGCTTTCTATCCTGTCATCTGCAGACGAGCCTTGTATGGTGCCCTGCTAATGAAATCTAATAGGCAAAGGTCATATATCTTTATGAAGAAAAATGCAAAGCTGGTGAGTGATGAATGTGCTTCATGGGGTTCAATGGACGATGTGTAGCAATAAAATCCATGTGCTTCAAATGGCTTGGCATATCTCTGTCTTTTGTGCCTTAACTACTTTTTCTAACAATTCTCATTACTATGAGATGGGAATAGATAAATACAAAAACAGTTGAATATGCATGCAAAGTTGTCTGTATAATTAAAGAAATAGGTGGGGGTAATTAGTTTTCAGTATTCATAGCCTAATGAGGGAGATGGCTCACATAATAGTACACAGCAGTATTGTACTTAAATTTGAAAGCTCTGTTGAGTAGCAGTAGAAGTATATGAACTGCCGTGAAGATTTAGGTAGAGTCTTACATCAGTTATAAATCAAAAATACCTTTGTCAAATGTCAAAACACAATATTAAAAATACGGGGCAGTACAAACAAAATGTGCTGGTATAAAATTGCAGATAGAACTACTAAATAATGCAAGTGAGTGCCTTTAAGAAATTACTAATATGAAGTTAGAAGGAATCAAATAAACCAGATATTGTTGAATCACTGCTGTTTTTTAAGAAGTTACCAGTTCATTTGCTATAGTTACACTGCTGAGCTAAGAGACAGTTCAATAAATCAACTCAGGCTTGATGGATTTTACAAACCATTGCAATGAGCGCGTGAAAGAGGAAAGAAATCTCTTAGTATTCCCTCTTTGACAAAAGGATATGCAAAGAGCCTGAATGGATGAATGGTTGATTAATTTTGCCAGAAATTTTCTTGACAGCCAGAAATGTGTTTTTGCATTATCATGTTTGCATGGGGATTATTTCGTAAGGTATGAATTATTATGTATAACCTTACACCTGAGACTTAGCTGGCTGAAAGAGACAGCTCCTGGTCAGTATATGTTTAGTTGTGATGTTTCTTATGTTTTAATTCATCACTCTGTCTATTCAGCGTTTTGCTTGTTACCACTTGCTAATCAGTCAACAGTGAAATCAAATATTGTATGTGACTAAATGAACCTTGTAACTGAAGTGATAGGTTGTGTCTTTTTCAGTATTTTTTAATTGATTTACAAGCTATGGAAAAATCAGGTGCAAGTTCTTAACCTAGAATCAGAAGACAGAATAATATAAAAAAGAATAAAAAAGTGCATTATAGGCTATGTCCACATAGCTTATTGATTAATAAGAAATAATGCTTATTTTTTTCCTCTAAATTTTTGAGGTAAATAATTATTAGATTGTATAAACGATGCTGTACTTCAGTGTGGAGATACTTATTTTAATTTTGTACATATTTCATGCATATTTTGTGTGGGGGATCTTTGCTTTTAAGTATGGTGCATAAGCAGTTGTGTTTACTTTTAGGCTTTGTATGCTTGTGGTTTCAAAATAAAAGACTTTCCATGTACTTTTGCCCCAAAAAATATGTTCATATTTACTTCAACCTTTAAAATTATCTGGAGGAAGTACATTTTAACAAACTACATTTCTCTATACTTCTCTACTTGGAGCAAAAGTCGTACTGCTATGATTGCAAGTTTTCTAGTTGGTCTCTTCACTTATTTTACAGAGATAGAGTTTTAAAGACAGATTGAAAAGGGAGATGTCATTTAAGCCTTTAAACCTGAAAAATACTTCTATATATTTTAATGTATTTTGCATTTTTAACAACTCCAAACTACTTACCCTTTAACTGCCAGAAATGCTCAAAACTGGAAGCTTTATCAGTCACAATTTTCCTATTACAGAAAACATCCACTAACAATGAGACAAATTACAAGCACTTTGAATTTCTTCCTTTAGAGATAGAAATAAATGAGTACTTTCACCTCTACACCAGACTACAAGATATACTTTGATATTCTCTGACTCCTGAACTGCTGCAAAACTTCTTTTCTTCTAGATATTGAGGTCCCAGCAATCTAATATTATTATTAATAGCACAGGAGTGTGCAGACCATTACCTGTGTTTGTTAATGTCTTTAGGCTATGCACACAATGTCTATGTTGTGCAGTAGTGGCAGTGCCTTAACAGGGCTTCATCTCCAGCCCTTCTGAACTGCTACATATTTTGAGTATATGTGCACAAACCCCCTGACACCGGGGAGCATTTTTCACTGCTGTATTTCAGAGAGTTAGTTGTACACCTCAGCACTCCTGGGGGGCTGCCTTGCTTATGGATAAGAAATTGTATTCCTTAGCACTGAAGGTGAGGTAACTCTAGGAAGAATGTTATAAGCCAAATGAGCCATGATGATATCCTTATATTACATGTATATCATGTATCTTTTAGGATACATGAAGATGCTGTACCCCAGCTGCTAAATTCAGTGCTGTCTCAGCTAGTTCTGTAAATGGGGAATAATGAAACTACAGTTTGGCAGTATACCTGAGCAAAATTTTTCTACCTCACGTTTTATGAATGAATTGAGGCTTGACAGTCTTGCCCAAAAATCATGTACTATGCTAAATACACACACAAAAAAATAAATCTTTATAAGTTCTACTTAAACACGGGTTAAAATGGACAGGTCTGAATTTGAATATACAGAATTTGTACCTGTATCAAATGCTAGTAAAACCTGTTTAGCTACAATCTGAATTCATAAAGAATGGATCATTGTTATGACACTATGATGAAATGCACCAATGCTGTAGAAACGGCACTCTTTCCAGTATGAACTTGTCTAAACATGCTTTCATTGAACAAAGCATGCTAACTTTTTTTAATTAAAGAGGAATCCCTATTTTTTTCTTAGCTTTCTTTTTTATTTTTTTAGTTACTCTGTATTTAATTAAATAGACTGTAAAAACACAGACATCATCAGTACTAAGGGTGTGAGTGCCAAATAGGCACTCATTACATTATTCAATAGGAGCTTTCCACAATGCTATAGTATTTCCAGTTCAAATTAATTCCAACTTAAGTTTCAAATGCCTTAAGTTAAATGTGTGATGGGGGTGTTATAGAGCAAGATTACAAGGCTCAAAGATACCCATTCTCCTACTCTTTAGTTTAGGACTTAATACCTATTTTGTCTTTGGAAACTGTTGACATAAGGAAAGCAGATTTTGCTGTTATTTTTGTTCTTTCCAGAAGACTGATAAATATCAGTGCAGAAGAGCTGTTATTTGCTACATTGAAATGCACAATAGAAAAATGCAGTCCTTCCTTACAAAGAAGGGAGGGATTTTTAATAGAGCATTTTTGTCAATGGTGTTGATAGAAGAAAAAAAGAGGTAAAACAAAAAATACACTTGTTTGTGTTTCTGGAGTCTGGTAAACATCATACTGTTTATACTGTTCTTTCAATTTTTACTGACCTTTACCTGAAAACTTCTTATAAAAAATTGAGTATTTTTCTGCACTCTTTTTCCTTTCTTTATAATTTTTTTTTTTAATAAAGGAAGGGGCTTCTGGTAATTAGCTGGATTTACAACAAATGGCACACAGCCTGTTAGCTCTGCATGTGTGCTATATCTTTGGTGTTTACCCTATTATATTGCAATTTAAGTATGTCATAAAGTTTTATCAGTGATCACACAGAAATAAACTGGAATGCAGGAGTACCGACCATGAAATATTAAGAGAATGCAGTAGCAGTATGTATGACTTCTGTATTGTGATAATTGCATCAGTTGTGAAAATTGTAATGGGATATGATATTCCTCATTTATATTTTGTGATGGTTGGGTATTTTTAGCAAATGAGTTGTCAGCAGAAAGGCTTCATTAGACCCATCAGGGTATCTGCCCATGAATAACGAATCCCAAACTGTACTGACAGTTTCCTTGAGCCAAAATGATGGAGCACTTCTGACAAAAGCCATATTGTGCTCCCCATGTGAGAAGTATGAAGAACAAAAGAGACAGTTTGTTCTTAATTTGGTCAGGTTAATATTGACACAGTTATCTTAGAAGAGTCAGAAGTGTGTGTAATGTACACTTGCAGTGATCACTTGGGTAATTGGCTGTTGATTTCATGAATCGGTGTTGCAAGAGACACAGAGGTTACAGATTCTCTTCAGATATTTCTTTGATATTTTGCCTCTTTTAAAGGATCATCCATATTTATAGTTACATTATCTGTTAAACTTAAAAAGAAATTCTTGAGAATAAAGAAAGAAAATAGAGTTTCAGAGAAAGAAATTTCCAAGCAGTATAGAACTTACATAAAATGGTATTTGTCAACAAAAGTACATAATTATTAAACAGGTCATGTTCAAAAATCCTTCAAAAGTCTTTGGATTTCTTCAGCTTTCTCATTCTGCTTACCTAACTGATACGAAAAATATTTGTAAATTTCAGAATGTTCATCATATTGCTATGTTATAGCAGGAACTATTTATACGCATTAGACAAAAGCACCATTTTATTACATGTTATGACACTAAATTTTAAATTACTCCAGTGGTCATACTGCTGTTAACTATGCAAAATATATGTACTACCAGTTCTATTTATTTCAAGTACATACATTTCAAGTATACTAACAGTCAATTTTTTTGTTTATAAGTTACTTAGAGGACATTCTGTGTTTACATACGCTGTTTATCTGCTGTATACCAGGTAATACTTAATACTTAAGACAGCACATGTTAGTAAAAGAAAAGGAGTTATAAAAATGACCAATTAACTGACCTTTGTCATTGTTTAGCTATGTCAGTATATCTCCTGCTATACTAATTCATCAACAGCATATTTTAAATGCATGTAATTAATTTGGGATGTACTAGCTTAACTGTTGAAATTACTTGCATTTTTTCAGTTCTGAAGGAAATTTTTCATTTTCTGTAAGCATTTATAATACATTCTGGTTGTTAATTTAGGTTAGCAAATTCATGAGAGAGTCCATATATGTATCATGTCTTTCAATATATGGCCTTTGGTAGTTTTTAAGAATTGTTTGCAACTGTCATTATTTACTTGAATGTTTGAATGCCTGTGAAGGGAGTATCTGAATTTTGTTGCTGGTACTAGTTTAAAAGAATAAACTTTAGGGTTGTTTAGGCAAGTTATCAGGAATTTTCAAATGGTGTTTCAAATAGTTCAGATTTTTTATTTGAATAGATTTTAATTGATCCAGCTGCAGTTAGGAATGGGATAATTGAAGTAACTTTTTCATGCTCAAGGACATTTTGGAACTGTTTCTAATCTATCCAATACTTGTGTCTTCAGAAGATTTTACTGGTTTGGTCGTTCAAAACTTTTTCAGAATAATTCCCCACCATAATCTTCTATTCAGATTTCACAGATGAGTGTCCACCAATAAACTGGCAGCTGACTATTTGTGCATTAATCTGTGTGAATTTCACACAAACCTCATTTTTAGGTGCTATACAAACATCAAAGGGAAACTTAATCTCTAGTTGTAGAAAGGAATCTACTTCCAAAGTATCTGACAAACAAGATTTTTTTTTTTTTAAGTTTAACTTAGAGGGAGGGTGATGCATTTTGTGGATATATTTGAGTAGATTAATAAATAGTGTTTGTATATTTGTAATGAAAACAGTGATTTATTAGGTAGGAGATGGATGCAGGGGAATAACATGCCAGTCTGCACATACAATTGTGCTGTGTTCATGATGAACTGCTGTTTATTCAAGGCCAGTGTAGCTTGGCAGCATCAAAAGGAGTCTTGGCTAGAAGATGACAAACAGTAGAAACATAAAGGAGAAAATTAAATTTCTACATCTTTGTTGACCGGTAGTTATCAGAAGTGAGGGCTGAAAAAAGACATTTATACTTTGTGCATTATGTTCCCAGTTGAGAAAGGTGGATGTATGGTTTATGTTTCAAGTCCTACATAATTGAACTAGTCCAAGCATTAATGACAGTAGGAAACATAAAAGTTTACGTCCTGTGTATTTGGTGTGGGGTGTGTGTAAAAGAAGGCAAATTTTGATACAAAGAGTATTGCCTCAGTCCTTACTTGTGTGTGTGTGTATTTTTTTAAGATTTGCACAATTCAGGGAGCGGGAACAACGGGATCTGTAGGAACAATCTGTGGTAATGGTGTGTTACAATTGGGTAACATCATCATGGATACATATAAAGGGCTGCAAAATTAAATCAGCTCACAGATTTTACTTCTCAATACTATTATTTTAACATTTACTTTTTTAGATGACATATCAATATGACAAATTTCATAAAGTATTTCTTTTTCTAACAAAAACCCTGTGATTTATTCAAGAAATAGCAATAGACCAGTATCACAGAATTACAGAATTGTTAGGGTTGGAAAGGACCTCTGGAAATCATCCAGTCCAAGCCCCTTGCCAAAGCAGGGTCACTGAGAGCAGGTGACACAGGAACATGTGCAGAGGGTTTTAAGATATTTCTTTGAGATATTTCTATGTATTGCTGAGATCCTCTCTCAGTCTTCTCCAGACCAAACAGTCCCAACTCCCAGAGTCTCTCCCCATGAGAGAGAAGTTCCAGACCCCTGATCATCCTTGTGGCTCTCCACTGGATCCTCTCCAGTATCTCCTTGTGTCCCTTGTGCTGAGGAGCCCAGAACTGGACACAGCACTCCAGGTGTGGCCTCACCAGGGCTGAGTAGAGGGGGAGGATCACCTCCCTCGACCTGCTCGTCACGCTCTTCCCAATGCACCCCAGGATGACATTGGCCCTCCTGGCCACGGGGGCACTGATGGCTCATGGACAGCTTGTGATGCACCAGCAGTCCCAGGTCCTTTTGCACAGAGCTGCTCTGTAGGAGGGCAGCCCCAGCCTGTGCTGGCACTTGGGGCTGTTCCTCCCCAGGTGCAGGACCCGGCACTTGCCCTTGTTGAGCCTCATCAGGTTTCTCTCTGCCCATCCCTCCAGCTGATCAAGGTCCCACTGAATGGCAGCAGAGCTTTCAGGTGGATCAGCCACTGCCCCCACTTTAGTGTCACCAGCAAACCTGCTGAAGGTGCATTTGATCCCTTCCTCCAAGTCATTGACAAGGAATTTGAATAAGATTGGTCCCACTACTGATCCTTTGGGAATACCACTGACTGCAGGCCTCCTGCTGGACTCTGCTGCACTGATCGTGACCCTCTGAGCTCTGCCTTCAGCCAATTCCTGATCCACTTCAAGGTCCATTCCTCTAACCCACAATTTCCTGAGCTTACCTGTAAGGATGTTATGGGAGACAGCATCAAAAGCCTTGCTGAAGCTGAGGTAGGCAACATCCACTGCTCTCCCCTCGTCGACCCATCCTGCTATGCCATCATAGAAGTCTATCAGATTGGTCCAATCTGATTTGCCTTTGGTGAATCCATCCTGACTACTCCTGTGATCCTGATGACCTTCTTGTCTTCTATATGCTTTTTGATGATCTCCAGAATGATCTGTTCCATTACCTTTCCAGGAACTGAGTTGAGGCCTGCTGGCTGGTAGTTACCCAGGTCTCCTTGGCATTTTTGAAGACAGGAGTGACATTGGCCTTCCTTGAATCATCAAGCAATTCTCCCATTCTCCATGATTTTTCAAAGATGATGGAAAGCAGCAGATTAGCAACATCTGCCAGCTTTCTCAGCACCTGTGGGTGGATCCCATGGATTTAAGGTTTTAAGTCTGCCTAGCTGATCTCTAACCCAACCCTTGACAGCCAAGGGGAAGCCTTTCTTTCTCCAGCCTTCCTCTCTTACTGCTGGGACTCGTGAGGGCTGGTCTCAACAGCAAAGACAAGCAAAGAAGGCATTCAGTATTTTTACCTTCTCTGTGTCTTCCTTCACCAGAACACCCATCTGATTCTGCAATGGCCCTGCATTTTGCCTAATCTTTCTTTTGCTGCTGATAAAATCATAGAAGCCCTTCTTGTTGTCCTTGATATCCCTTGCCAGACTCAGTTGCAAGTGGGTCTTGGCCTTACTCATTGTATCCCTCCAAGTCGATGTTCCTAGAGTCCTTCCGTGTGGCCTGTCCCTTCTTCCACATTGCATATATTTCTTTCTTGAGTTTGAGTTTTACTGGAAGTTCCATACTCATCCATGCAAGTCTCCTACTCTTTTTGCCCAGTTTCCTTACCAGGGGTATACACTAGCCTAGAGTTTGGAGTGGTTTTAAGCAATGTTGCAAAAGCAGGTAGCAGGAACAAGTAGGAATTACGTTTCACCAGCAGATTAAGAAGGCAAAACCTGCATTTAGTATTCTAGTGTTCTTCCATTAGTGTGCTATGGGACTGGTTCTTGATTTTTATTAGGTACATAGTTGTTTTGACAAATGAAATGGAATTTTCTTGATTATTAGACCTGCTGATGCTTTTTAACATTTACGGCTATTTTTACAACATATTTGGATGAAAAGAACCAGAAAAGTTGCTGACATTTCTTTTAATTTCTTAATGTTTTTCAGGACTGCATGTTACACAGGAGTCTCGTTGGTGATCTGAAAGCGTTCATAGATAAATATGGGTTTGATGTACTTGTCATTTTGGCCAACTGCTTGTCAGATGAGAAGCAAACAAAACAACAAATAGCAGTATACTCAGAAAATGTAGAGCTAGGCAATCAAGTAAGTACCTGGAAAAAGAATCAGATGTTTTTTCTGGGAAAAAAATGTCAGTGTTTTTTTTAGGTAATCTATATCACGATGTTGATTAATTAAGTGAGGTCAAAAGGTAGCAACAATTGACCAGCAACTGAGCAGCTATTTGAAATGGCTGTATTATTTATATGGTAAGAGAATGCAAGATTATTATATTTATTATTGCTTCAGACCAAGCTAACAGAAAAAGGTTATGAGAAATACTGAAAGAGGCAAGATTTTTCAATTCAGTTAAAATGTTGGTTTGGGTTTTTTTCCACAGTTTTGACTTGGGTTTGTAGTGCGAGTTACACAAACGTGTCTTTGGCAATGAGTGATAAGCAAACACCTTGTAAGTGGTAATGACCAGAAATCATATATGTATATGTTATTCCTAAAGAATTCAAGCTCTGAAATCAAAACAAATTATTATTATTGTATACATTTGTCCAGAGCTAGGTGCTTTCCATTTTTTAAACTATATTTATCCCCAGATGGAAGAGACTATCTCAGTGGCAACTTTCTGAACTTTTTTCTCTGTCTTGAAAACGTACAATTTTAGAGACAGGTGGCTAATTGACTCCATTGTTCTCACAGCTAATATAAATGCATTTATTTATTTTATTAATAGAATTACCCCCTTCTAGAAATACTTTCCTAAATTAATTACATAAATTTTACTCATATTTCTTAAGGAAACAACCAAACATTTTATTTGGATTTTCTAACAAGAAGTGAACTGAAAAGTCAAATGGTATCATTTCTTACCAATCATATAACAAAGATTTTGTCTTGATCCTCTTTTGTAATACATCATCTATTTGGGGATCATAATAAAGATGCTGCAGGGAAATTGCCAAGCAATAGGTTAATAGGAAGAGACAGGAATGTCTGTATTACATGATGAGGTAGTCAATATGTGCCTTACGTCCATGACTGCAGTGACTTCTGAAATATCCCATTTTTCAACAGATCTGCTGTGAATTAGAAGAATGTCAGAATCCTTGTTTGGAGCTGGATCCTCTAGAATGTGAATGTGATGAAATTCTCATTTATCATCAAGAAAATTCTTCAGTGACCTGTGATGAAATTTTTCTTCTAATTAAGGAAGTTATAAATAGAAGGCAATCAGAAATGGTATCAAACAGTAGAACTTCTTCTACTGAAGCTGTTGCTGGAAGTGCTCCACTTTCACAAGGATCTTCTGGTATTATGGAGTTATATGGTTCTGATGTAGAACCACAGCCCAGTTCTGCCAATTTTATAGAAAATCCTCAAGATCTAAATGGGTCCATGCAAGCCCACATTGATGTTAATGTAGACCTTGTGAGTCCAGACAGTGGCTTGGCTACCATTAGAAGCAGCCGGTCTTCCAAGGAGAGTTCTGTTTTTCTTAGTGATGATAGTCCTGTTGCAGAAGGTGCCGTTTCACATCACAGTCTTCTGCCTGGCTTTGATTCCTACAGCCCTATTCCTGAAGGAGCAATAGCTGAAGAGCAAAAGTCTCAGTCAGGAAGCAATAGCGATAACTTTGATCTTTTCAATTTTGATCTGGCACCCATGGTTACAGCTCCATCTGAGTCATCTTCTCGTTCTGTTGATTGTTCCCCAGCAGATGACTATTTTCTCAATAGTGATTCATCAGAAGGGCATCAGCTCACTCTGAAGAAAAAACTTGATGAGACAAATCTATTAGAAAATGATACAGTAAAGTATTCAACTGACTTACTTGCGACAAAAATTGAGGAAGACAATCTGGCTGAATTTTACGAGGATTCAGGAGAAATGTGTGAGAAAACTTCAAGTTTGATTGATTTAGTTGAAGGTGATTCTTCTTCACCAGAATTGTCGAAATCTGCTGATTCAAGAATTCCACCAACTCCTATGAATAGTCTTGTAGATACTTCACCATTAGATAATGGGCAGCCTTTAATTTTCTCACAAGATGTCATAAAAAAAATTAATGAAATAGATGGCACAAATTACTCTCCGTCTCGTGTTAGATATGGGAGCTGGTGGGATGGCTTTGACCTAGATTCCAGAAATGCTGATGCATGGAGTTCAAGTGAACAGGAATCTGTATTTCAGAGTCCTGTCTTATGGAAAGATTCTAAAGAAAGTCCTTTGCTACGAGAACATACTGATCGAAGAGCCTCAGATTCTGTGTTCCTCCAAAAACAGCCAAAGCAAATGGAATATATGAGAGCAGGTCTATGGGATAATCAGTTTAAAGAAGATAATTGGAACCATGAGAATCAAGAGAAAAACAGTGAACATTCATGTTTGCAAACTGCTTCTTTAGATGAGACAAAGCAAGAAGTGGAGAGCTTTACAGACTTGTGGAAGGTCAGCCAGCCAACACCTGTGATGTCAGATGCATGGTGTAGTGGTGAAGGAAAAGGTAGCCACCTAGCTGGAGACTCTTACAAAATCTGGACTGAGCTTGATGAAGGAAATGCTAGTGAATCCTCAGAAAATGTATGGAACATACCCAAGCTAGATAGAGAGTTAAAATCATTGAATATTCCTGAGGAATGGGCTATATCAAAAACTGGTTTATCAGATTCTTCAGAAATCACAGTTGACAATGAAATTGAAAATCCAGATAAAGGAAGGTATTATTCAACAGAAGATCATGGAAAATCTGAAAATATATCTTTTGTTTTCAACAATATGCAAAATAATTCCAAGCTGAATACAGGGGGGGAAACAGTGTTTGGTGATCCTAAACATAGACCAAAACAATTTGAAAATATAAATACTTGGAATATGTATGATAAAAACATCAGAAAAGAAGTAACGGAAGTAGTGGTACCATGGGAGGATACCTTCTTATATAAAAACTCAGATCTTAGTTCCTCAAATATAGCGGAAGATTTAGTTGTTTCTCCACCAGACACCAATTATTCAACATCTGATTCATATATATCACCTACATATGTGGAAGATGAAAGAGAAAATGACAAAGATTTTGATGAAGAAACAGTTACTGGTAAATTCATGAACACAAATTTGGCTGAGTCAAAAGTACTTGAGAAATCAAGTAAGGAACCATTATCTCCTAACAATGTGCCTTTTTCAAATATTAGAAATACAGATATCTGGAACACTCCCCTTAATAACATCACACAGTTACAAGAAAGAAATTCTGAAGTTCCAGTTCTTTCTGTCTCTGCTAAACCTTGCCTTAACTCAGAACAAACAGCTGATCTATGTTTTTCAACTGAAACATGTAGCAGTGAAAATAACTTTCCTGTATCTAAAAGCAGAAGAGTAATACTAGCATATAATCAAACAATGAATGACTTATCACCATCACAGAATGAATTAAATACTAGACAGAGAGCAGCTGACAAGGCAGAAACAATGAGCAGTGTTCCTGTAGAAGACACAAACACCTCTATGCCAGCTTCAGAAAATGAGAATGGTTTGGATCTGAAAATATGTGACTTAGGGAGTGAGATACTTACTAAGAATGAAGCACAAAACACTGCCAGTATTGATGAAGAGCTGGGTATTCAGGATTCAGTGCACCAAGTGGACTCATGGGGTTTACAGAGTGAGCAGGGTTGTGAGGAAGGCTGGGATAATGCCACTGTCATCTCTAAGGAAGGAGAAGAATGTGAGAGAACACATGTGACAAGTGGGCAGCAGATGATTAATGACATTTGTATTAAACCAGTGCAAGAGGGCAATGAATCTTCAGGTAAAACAGATTTGGAAGAAAATGAGCCAACAACTGACATTGCCACCTTCCCAGAAAAACTGAGAAATAGTGTTTGTTTGGAAGTATTAATCACAGAGAATGTGTCATCTTCCAATCAAAGCAATCCAGTTAGTCAGGAAGAGAGAAAAGACGTGTTGCAGAACAGTTTAGAATTTTCAAGTACTTCTGAAGGAGGCAGAGATTATGAATTTTTTGATGACCCCTTACCACAAAATTACAATTATAGTGAAATGAGACAGCTGCTTTCTGAGGGAGCTGGAAAAGAGGCTACAAGTCCCAAGATGGAAAATATTTCTGGAAGTTCTGATAAGGGTAGTGATAATCCTGAAAATAATTATTCTAAAATACCTGGAAGCTCAGGTGTCTGGAATGACTCTGGAAAGAATGGTTGTGGCCAAGCCATATCAATTCCTTTGATGGACAAACCACAGGAACCTCTGGAAGAAGGGCAAGAATGCTTACATGAAGTGACTCCTAACCATCCAGACATTTGTAATTCTGATTTAGTATCTTTTAAAAATAGCTTAGAACTGATGAGGACCAATGAAAATTCTTTCACAGATGAGTTTAGGAAAAATCCTTCTGGATTTGTTAGTGTTCCTGATATTACACATATGTCTGTGGTGGAAAACTCATTTTCACTTGAAATAGCTTCTGGGAGAAATGAAAACTCTAAAAATGTAGAACCTGCTACTAATCTTTGTGGAGAGCCATTTGCAGTGCTTAATGACAACTTTCCCCAAACTGCTTGGGATTCACAGCCATGTGAAGATTTTCAGTCTCCTGGAACAAGTCCTGAGGCCAGCGAAGTCCTTGAAATAGCAAATACCACAAGCAGCCTTTCAAAAGATATACAGATCAAAAGCTATTTGGAAGAAGATAATATGTGGAGTAATTCAATAAATTATTACACACACTCAAGTGGAACAAGTCCTGACTTAAGTGATACATCTGTGAACGTGTGGGGAGACCTTCCGGTTGCTAGTCATCATGAAAGAAGCAGGGATGTGTGGGAGATGAAAAATAATACAAATTTTGCAGATTCTTTTAAAAAGCAGGAATTTGGGAATGAATTTGAAGAAGGATTAGAAACAAGCAGCGAAGGGAACAAAGTTCCTAAAAGCTTAGATTTTTGGAATGCCCATGTAGATGATGATAGTGTATCTTCTTTATCAAGTCCTGACATAAATGAGGATTCAGAGAATTCAGAGGCATGTCCAGAAGTGATTAATGAAGATTCAGTGGGTGAAAACAAACAGCATAAAGGAACTGAAAATGAAGAGCATTATGATCAGTCCAATGCAACAAGTCCTGAACCTAATGAAGACAATTTAGGTGCAAAAACTAAGGTGGGAGAGAACGTCCTGGTAAGCACCTTCAATGAAAATTCTGAAACAATTGAAGCCAAAAAGGTATTGCAGGAGGATGGGACTATTTACTTTATTGATCACAGTAGGACTACTCAATCTACTACAGGCCACTGTGAAACACCTGATGAAATAACTCAGGTCGGTATTTTCAATGAAAAAACAGATAGTGGGGAAGACTCATATTTGTATCAAATGAATGAAGATTCTGCATTAACTTCTGCTGCTGGTGATAAAGAAGAGCATTCTTCAAAAGCTGTAGATAGGTGGAGTATGTCACTGGAAACTGATTCAAGAACTAATCCAAAATCCACAGTAGGAACATCTGATTTTCTAGAAAACAGTTCAGAATGGTGGAGTTCACATCCTTGTGAAGAAAAGCAATTGGAAGATCAGTATTCTGTTTCAAGTCATTCTGTAACAAATCAGCTAGGAAACAGTAAAGAGTACTCCTGTGACTCCCCTTCACAAGATGAAGAACTAACAGAAGCACATTTCATGGATACAGGTAATGATGAAAATCCACCTGCCTCTCTGTACTCTGATGAAAAAGAAAATGAAAGACTAGTACATTCTATTAATAGTCCTGACGGTCAGATAAATGAAGACACTTTACAGTTCAATCAATTTGATTCTTTCATACCGGATAAAGAAGAAATGGAGTTGACAGAGCAGTTGTTTTCTACAGATGAAAATCAGCTGACTCCACAGAAGTCTTTTTCAGATGAAGAACAAGCTATACCAAATACAGCAGTTGAAGCAATCACTGTACTGGATCTGCCAAAAGACAATGAGAGAAATGCAAGTCTCACTCCTCAAGGACAGCAGGAGGACACCTGTGAAAGAGTAGAAGTGCACAACACCATGCCAGGTGCTTCCACTGTAGAAGACTTATCTTTTGAAATGGCAGAAAAGTCAAGTCCCGAGTGGAATATATTAGTTCCACAAACTGCACTTATACCAGATATTTTACAGGATAACACACAAGGAAATAATCAGCAGTTTTCAGTGGAACCTGACCTGTGGACTAATGCTGAGGAGATTGTCACTTTGAAATCCGATGGTGAAAATCCTGATATTTTAAGTCACTGTGACCAAGACAATGGTTCAGAGTCATCAAGCAGTCCTGATGTGTGCCAGGAATATGAAGCTAAGCATGCCTCTATTCCATCTTCTCAGATTGCAGTGGAGCCTGAAGACAGTCAGCCAATTCATACAAGATCAAATGTGAATAAAGAGGCAGATATTGATTCAAAGCGTCAGTTAGTAATGCGGAAGGTGGAGATGCACTCTGAAAATGGTAACCTCCAGGACTATGAACCAGTAAAGACCAGTGAATTCTATCAGCTTAACTCTTATAATCCTCAGGAGCCTCCTGAATTTGCAATTCCAGAAGAATACAGTCTAGAAAATAAGCTGTTTTTTGACCCTGTTGAGTCAACTGAAATTTCCAGTGAAGTTATAAAAGTGCCATCCTTAAATGTGAAAGACATGTTCCATGGAAGTTTCAGTAATGCAAACCATCAAGGAGCACCAACTGATACAGCTCAAATAGCGACCTCTCAAATGCATTTGCTTCCCATGGATTTCACTCAACCGGGCAGGGAAGAACAAAGCTTAAAAGAAATTAGTGCCTTGGGTGAAGTTGTAAAATATCCTGATACTGACCATACAGCAATAATTGGTGTTGAGCTAGATAGGTCAGAAGAATGTGTGGATGAATCTGACACAGGCATAGAACATAGCAACAGGGACACCTCAGCGACTAATGTTCTGGCAGGCATATCTGGTGGAGTGAACATACTGACACTGCCAGGCAGTGAGGCAGCAGAAGGGAAATCAAAGGATGAACAGACACTCTTTCCCAAATCCTTTCTACCTGGGGGTAATGAAGGTGATGAATCTGATTCAAATAATCAACTGTTTGATGACACAACAAAAGAGTATGAAGCTGTAATTGAAAATTATGTTCCTGTGTTTAAGGAAATACCCAATGACCAATCACCAGCGGTGTGTACTCCACCATCCTCTGCATCTTTTGATGCTGAACCATCTGGTACCAGAGAGTATGCAAACGGTGAGCTCTTGTTACAGCAGCCGTTTTATGACAGTGTTTCTTTGGAAAAACGATTGCCACTGCCAGCTCCTCTGGAAGATGCAGAGGGTGTCCTAATGACCGAAGATAAGGCATCTGAGATATCCAGAGAGTGCCTTGAGGAAAATCTCACCCCAGTACCATCACTCTCCATGCATAAAGTAACTCCCCCAGATTCTGATTTCTTGACAGGAAAAGCTGAAACAGAAACAACTGATCCTGACTCACCACCAGGTGGAGATAGAAGATCATGTGATGGTAAGAAAATCTGCTTTCCAGGGCAAATACATAGGACAGAGAAAGGAGGAAGTATTTCTATGAAGCCTATGAGGAGGAGGCTTTGAGTGAAGTGTGGAGTTTATGTGTCTCCCTAATGTACAGAACATGTATTGTGGGAAGAGCTCTAGTGTCATTCTCTCAGATGATGCCTTGAAGAGGCTACCTGAAACAGAGGTTAGACAGAGTTAAAGGAATAAAATAGGTGTTTATTAAAAGGCCTTCAAAGGATACATCTTCAGCAGTACAAAACCCAGCCATGACTACATCCAAGATGGGTCATGAGTTTTCACACTTTTATAAGTTTTGGTCCATTTACGTATTGGGGTTAATTGTCCAATTACAGCTTCAGGTTATGAAGTCCCATCCTCCCAAACTGCTCTCCTCCATTTGCTGTTGTTGACACTTCTTGGACCTGAGGCTGTAATGGGGTCCTTGGTTCTCAGGCTGGAAAAGGATTGTTTTGTCTAACTAAACTGTGAGGAGAACTTGCTAACACTTTATATGAAGTTCAGAGCTATATACTAATGCAGTACCGAATCTGGAAAATATGAAAGCTAAAGCTTAAGGCATCACAGAAAAATCTAAAGCTTTTAAACAGTGTAGTAATATAATTTCTGTTGTTTGTACAGGGCCTAGTCTTTGGGACACTGAATTGTTTGTGCCTTGGGGATGATTGCTGTGTTAATGTATAACCTTTAACAATAATGATGATGGTGATGATGTTATAAAATTCAAGTACACATTAACAGAGCAAAGCAAACTGAAAAGAGCTTTATCTCACAGTCGTGATTAAAGCATATTATGGTGACTAAATCAGTAATTCAGGATTAAAAAGAGTTTCTATTTGCCTGTTCTTTTAGAAGCTGGCACTGACTCCCAACTTTGTAGGAAGGAAAAGCTGAGAAATTCCTATAAGAACCCTGAACTGGAAAGTACAGACAGTAAAGAAGATGTGAGGTTGCAGGTGCTCCCAGCCTCACTGGAGATGGATTACATCCTTGTTACTGAGGAAGAAAATACACCTGCAACAAGTGATACCTTTGAAAGAAGCAAAATTAATTTTGCATTTCAAGAATCCCATGAAGGCTTTTCACCAAGCTCCTTGGATGCCTTTCAGGCAATATCCATTTCAAATGAAAGCAAAGATCATCTTGTTTGTGGGACTGGAGGGGATGCTGTTCACTTAGAAGAGAAAAATTCTTCTCTTGTGCCTCAAAAGCTGGATGGTGAAAGGAAATCACAAGAAAGCTGTGGGCAGGATGAAGGTTGGATTATATTGGGACAAAATGAAGTAAGTGACATATCACCTGAAGAAATTTCTGCCAAGACAGAGATGCCAAAATCAGGGTCTGGACATCCTGGTGAAGAACTGGCATCTGTTGTAGTGCAGGAATTGATTTTTGACACTTGTACAGAATTTCAGGTAGAAACTCCCCTTCAGAAATATTTTGAACATGAAAGCTGGTCTTCTTCATGTGGCCTGGCTTCTGAGAATGTGAGTTTGGGCATTGCAGGAACATCAGAGTTCCATGTAGTTGGTGGTGATAGAACATGGGAAGCAAATTCTCAACAGAGGCTTGGGAATAATGTAGCAACAGAACAAGAAGTGAAGGAGGAAACAGTTCTTCTCAACAGTGACAGAGAATTGAATCAAAAATCAGGGTAAGTAAAAAATCAACCTATTTTCTTTCCAAAGTCTTCTGTTCATTTGTTACTTATGTTATTGAGGTGTGTGCCATTATGAATAGATGGCAAGACTTTCAAGTCTGAAGTATGCATTTACAGTATTTAACCATCAATGTATTACTTCCTTTCTGTAAACAGATTGTTGGTTCTTCATTGCTTGATATGACCCAAATTAGGGTTGTTTTGCAATTGATTTGAAGGTTACTTTCTTGCAGGATTAAATCTATCTTCCTTCATTGAAATCCCACTGATTGTATTACCTACCTTTAAATCTGAAAGAGATATGGCCAGGGCATACAGGCCCAAGCCAGATATTGATGATGTTGCCATAATATGATGAGATTATGGAAGGATTGAAGTAAAGTACTACCTCTGCCCAATGCAAAACTGCTGAAAAGGAAGAAGTCAAGGCCCAGAGTCAGAAAAATGTGCTGCTTGTAGAGGAAAGAAAAGCATGAAGGGAAGTTGTGGTCTTTGTGATTATTTTCAAGTTCTAGACAGATCAGAGGAGCATTTATGACTGTTGGAATTGAACTGGTAATTGAAGCAGAGCGAGTACATATGGACCTGGTTTTGGGTGGACATGCAGTCTCTGTGCTGGCAGTATTCCTCCTGCCAAGTGACTCTTTGCTGTGTCATCAGATGGAGTGAGGGGTGGCCCTCCTGACTCCATTTACTGTAGTGTATTGGATAGGGTGCTTCTGTTGTTGATCTCTCTTCTTTTGCAAACAGCAGGCTGCCATCAAGGGAGAGGAAAATCTTCAGAAGTGTTAGCAGAAAATGAGCACTCATCAGACCTGCAGAGCCTGAAGTAAACCAAATACTGAGTGCTTGACCTTGAAACTAGCCAAAGTATGGTGGGTTGGCACAGCATTTCTGTTGCACCCAATCCTCTAAGCGTCTAAATTCCATTCCAGAAGGAAAAGTAGAAATTTTGAAATGTCCTATAAAAGAGAAAGCTGGGAAAAGCCAAACAAGCAATATTTCCAAGCAGCTGTTTTGCATGCATGTTGTTGGGTGGAAGGGTAGCTTAGGATCTGCAAATCTAGGAAAGCTAGATGTCCTTTGACTTGGAGGTGCTTTGATTGTTAACCCTGGAAGCCATTTTTCAAACTCTGCAGGCTTTCACTGGGAGTTCATTAAAAACAACTAATTTCAATAAGTAAAGATGCTTTTTTGACAAACCATGCATTTCTAGTTAAAAATCTTAGAATCATGAAATGCCTACCGGTTCTGCTCACAGCCAATAATGACTGGGACAGGAAACAGGAATAGTTGTTTAGGGGTGCTGGCTTGCAGGCTTGCAGGTCTGATGTAAAGAAATTGTCTGTTATTTCCTCTGTCTCCCATAAAGCATTTTAAATTAAAACCAGGTAGATGCTGACCCAGTCTAAGTCACACTGATTAAGCATCCTAGAGGTTGACTTGTCATACTTACATTCTCATGATGTTTTTAGAGAGGAAAACTCTAGGTATCCGATTTAGAATGATTTGTAAGTAAACCAGCACATTTTTGACTTGAGATAACTTTGATGCAGTATGACTCTTAGTTAGACACCTCAGGAAGAAAATCTGATTTTTGAACTTAGACTGGTACTAGAGAAAACATTTCTATGCCGTGGATTTATAGGGGTGGGTTAGCATCTTACTGCTATAAATTGTTATATCCGTTTTGAGAAGAGCTCTGCTGTTTTTTAGGAACTTCAGCAAATCCTGAAGTGCCACTCAACAATAGTTCACATTGGAGTTTTGCATGCAGTATATTCACTATTCTTAGAACTTAGCGTATTTGCTCAGACTAATTCCTACATTAAAATCCAAAATTGGACCGTGTTAATGTTCTTGTGTTTTCAATAAAAATTTAAATGCATGATGGAATATGGGGCATCCTGCAATAAAAAGATAAAATAATTCTTGGTATAGAATATGTATTCAGCTTCCACATTAACAATTAATTGTGGGAGCATGGAACCCTTAAAATCTACTTTGCTTTGGGTTTAAGTTTTCTTTCTTGGGAAGTTGTAAACTTTAATGGAAGTTTTTTCTAACATTAATGCTATTTAAAGTAATTAATCCTCTTCTGTGAGGATTTTATATGTAATAGAGATTGCTTTTGTCATGTGGTTTTCCCCTCAGTTTCCCCTCTGCTTGGTAGTTATGTTCAATAAAATTAAGCTTATATTTTTGGTCAGTTAGGTAAAGACTTCAGACTTCCTAGGAGAACAGACATATGCGTCCCTGTGCATGCCCACAGCATGATCACAGAGGCCTTGATTCCTTTGAAACCAAAGCAAACACACAAAAAAATACTATGATGAAACACATATAGGAATCATTATTTCTAGATTATATGCCCATTTAATGAAAGCTCTTACATAAACAGCTGAAAAACTAGCAACTGACATGGTAGAAGTGTGTAATTAGAAATGCTTTCTTAAGGTATTTAATTGACAGTTTTAAAAACAGAAGTTCCTTCTTAAAACATAACTCAGTATGCAGCTTTTGACTTTTTAGTCTGAAATTAACTGCCCTTCATTGTCACTGATGTTTAAAATAATGTGATGCAACAGAGCTGCCAGCCTATGGGAGGTTAGTGAAGAAACACTGGTGTCATCACATAAGAGAAGAAACTAAGGCTTTCCTGATTGTTGCAATTCAGTTTCTGGAAGGCACCTGATGGTGCTATAAAGAAACTCTTCTAGTGTGAAGGTGGTGAGGCGTTGGAACAGGTTGCGTGGAATAGCTGTGCATGCTCCATCCTTGGAAGTGTGCAGAGCCAGGCTGGATGGGGCACTGAGCAACCTGGTGTATTGGTAAGTGTCCCTTCCCCAGTCAAATGGGTTGGAACCAGGTGATCTTTGAGGTCCCTTCCTACCCAAATCATTTTGTGGTTCCATCATCTTAGAAAAATAAAAAAACTTATCATTTGTGTTCAAACTCAAACCCAGCCAATGAACAGCTGATTTAGTAGTCCAAAGTTCATGAAGGCACTTACTTAGTAACTGTCTTGTAATCCCTTTTATATCTATATGCCCCTGTTTAGGAAAAAAAAGAAAAAGTTCCTACTTGTACTGTGTAGGTTCCTTTTGTAGTGGAGTGAAGGTCAGTGAAGGATGCAGTTTGCATTGTTTTCTGCTGTCATCCAGCAGATCTCTGCCACTTCTTCTAATAAAATTGCCTGTTACAAGGCAAGAAGAGATGTTTGAACTCTGATGGCTGAAAACTTCAAGCTTTCTGCATTTAAGGGTGCCAACCCTCAAGTAAACACCTCGTTTGACCTGAGACCTTGGAAAAGGCTTCAAAAATTGAGTGATAGCACAGTAACAGTGTGTGTGTAGTGTGGATAGTATTATGTGATCTCATAGGGTGAAAAAGCTTAGATTTAGGATTTTAGTATATGGTGATATATGGGAGCCAAGATGGAGAATTTTGGGTGTGGGTTAGTTGTCTTTTTTGCACCTTCTTCTTCCTTCTTCTTGAACCTTGGTGGTTTTCTCTAATTGGGTGAAAGATATCCGCCATTTGGGTTTCGGGTGATCATAATTGGGTTAGAAGTATAAATAATATAGATGTCAACTGTTTATTGGATAACTGGGAATTAAATAGCCTTGAATAGACACCATTTTAGCTCACTTTCTCAACTTGTTAGAGAGTGCTCACATCTCGTGAGTTTGTAATAGATAGGATAATAAACTTCAGAGTGAGACTTCAAAAACAACATCTCCTGAGTTTTATTTGCCCTGACCTTGGAGCGAGAAAGAGCCTGGTATTCCAACAAAGAGGGAATTATGGTTTTAAAACAGAAAGCATTAACAAAAACCAGAATAAAGAAGTGCCTTAAAATCTTGATGTTTGCTAGTCACTGTGCCCTTCATCCCAATGTCACACATAATACCTCTCAAAGGTGTTTTAAGTAAGTCTGTGGCTAGGGGTGAAGTTCTTCCATCCTCTCCTGTTTTATTTCTGCAAGGAAAAGCTTCAGCAGAGAGTGAAGAATAAGGATATTTACTAGTATTAAAACACTGGAGAAAAGACATCAGCTTATCTCAGAAATACACAAACACCAAAAGTAACAAACCCTAGAGCTTCTTCGGACTCCTAAAAAAAGTGCAAAAACATTTGATAGCACATTACTAATGTCAGTCTTTCTGGAAAGAAAACAACTTTTTATACAGCATGTTAGGTGGGCAGGATTACATACTTTGCTACTGCTGACTAGAGGTATGCCAGCAGAAAAATTTATGAAGACAGGAGATAATTTTCTTCTTGATAAAAGGTGTCTTGTTGTACTGAGCTATGTGAAAGTTTCCGGCGATGAATTGGTCAGGAGGCAGAGGGAGAACACTGCAGATGGCTGTGCTAGTTTTTACCCAGCATATTCCTCAAAGTATTTTAGTGTCTGTGTATACCAGATCATTCTTGCTTTTACCTTTGTGGTAGGGCAGTATTATCCTTTTCCTTATTAGAAAGAGTTAGAAAGAGCTGAGCAAAATACTATTAAATGATGTATTGATTTGAGGTACAAGAAGCAGTGAGAAGAGTAGAAATAAGAACAGAGATATTTGGAAGGTTTGGGGGAGAGCTTAGAAAACTGGTGGCAAAACTGAGCAGAAGATAACTTCCTTTGAAGAACTACCACAATGTATTTAACCTGTTAGAATAAGACTTCAAAAGAAAGCTCCATTTATCTTTCTGATAGCATTTTCTCGAAGTAACAGGAATAATTATTTTCTGCTCACATGTATAATGATGTTTTGGAAAAGATAGTTCTTCCACCGCCTCTGTCTGAAATATCCCTCTGTGACCACTACCATACTGCTGGCTATTAAAATTGCCCAGTAGAGAAAGCAATCCAGTGTTTTATTAATAGAAAACCCTGCTTTCATCACATTCCCCTGTGCTTGCCAGTGAATAAAGATAATTAAATTTAATTAAAGAAAAACATGTGACTGTTACAAGGTTAATAAGAATTCTGAGATGACTCTGCTGTCTCTGTGACTTAGTCAAATACAAATAAATCTCAAAGCCATATTTGAGTCAATATCAATGCCCAGTACTGAAATTAAATACTGACAGACTGGACCCAGGAAAAAATTCACATTGATTCCAGTGACCAAAGGTTTCACCAAATATTTTCTCAAAATGTCTCTTCTGTCATCCCAAACCTAGAATAAGGCAGTGAGTTAGGGATCCCAGGTTTGCCTTACTCTTTTATGGACAAAGCAGGGTCGTATAAATATAGGATTCTTAAAGGCTTGAAAATCTGTTGTAAGAAAAAATGAAGTAACATTTACTTCCCTTTGGATATCTGTTTCCTTTTTTTCTTGGAAACCTGTGGGGCTGCCATCTTTCACTTCTCTCAGGATTGTTTATTAATTGGCCAGATTCACTGGAAAGCAGTTCCAGGCACTCTGGGGACAAGGCATGATGCTTCAGTTATGTTTCCAGCTCCTGCTGAATTACAAAATTATGGAAATGGGAATTGAACTTAGGTCTCCTACTTGGCAGCACAAAGCATGACATCTGACTTGACACAAAGACCATGCTTTAAAGGTTAAAAACCAAAGACGTAAGTAAAGCAGCAACAACTGAGAAGATTGCTTGTAGGAAGGTTCTGATGATCTCATTTTTGTAAAAACAGCTTTAATATTTACATGGCAAATATCAAGACCTTTATAAAAATCTTTTAAGAAGAAAAGAACAGCACTTCACTGACTGAAAAACAACTTCAAAAGGGAAAAAACCCACAACTTACTATTATTTACTAATTGTACTGAAATTTTAATTAAGTTGTGAGATTGGCCTGATAGAGCCACTTTCTTAAAGCAAGAAGACCTGGACTTCGTTAGTATGGTTTAGCGGTTAAATGAAAAAATCCCTCACTATTAAAAGCACCACTGTTTTCTTACCTAATTAATTATATATTCCAATCAATGTGATCGATGACAAGAGACTTCAGCCTAAAGTGTTAACAAGCTGTGAAACATTAATCCTGTGCACATAGACCTGACTTTGACAGTGAGCCTCAGTGAGGTAAGTGGTCCCAGCAGAGCATCTGTTAAGGAGTCCATGAACTGGTTCTGGCCTTTGCACAACGAAGGGCACAGGAAATGTTGTGGCAGCAAATGACTGGACACTGAAAGACACAGAAGGGGTCTGATGATTCTGCTGGATGACCCCCAGAATTTTGCACACACAGACTGTGAGGGCATAAAAGCCCAGAGTTTCCTGTGTTTGGGGTCCTTCCTCAGAGGCACCCAGCTCAAGCTGTTCTTTCGTTGTTGCACCATTAGGTTATTTTAAGGATTGAGACTCCTATGGGAAGCATGGGTTTGCACCGGTAAGGAAACATGGTCTGACCACGTGCGTGTGGGGTCCCAGCTCAGGTGCTATGAGTGTGACTGCCAGAATGGCTCGTGGATGGTCAGGCAGGGAAGTTTCCTCAATAGCATCCGAAAATCTCAAAAATATTCTGTGGTACTCTGCGCATGGAGAATTAAGAACTTGTTTTCTGCCACATTACTAATTTCTCAGCTTCACTGTAATCTTGCTACTAATGACTTCTATTGTACATAAATAATTTATAGCTTTATTTCTGGGATACAGGAAGTCTGGGAATTACAGACTTTTGGGTCCATGATTACTGGGTTTATGAACTTTTGATTTTAAATGAAATAAATCTTGGCCAGTTGAAAAGTACTAGAAACATCACCATCACTGGAAATTTTACCTACAGCTAGGTGACAGAAACATCAAAGATAACGTGTCTGCAGCACTGTACTCTTTGGAAGTATACTTTCATACCAGTGATGATTTTTAAATTTCTTGAAATGCTTTGTATTTATCTGTTTTCCTTTAAAATAGCATGTGGGACTTAGTTACCAGGATATGTGTTGCAGATAATGACCACTTTCTCTGTAGGATTACTAACACCATGAAGAGCAAGGTGGGAGCCACTGAAGTGTAATTTCCACTGTGCTGTAGCTGTCCGTGGAGCTGTACTGAAAAGAGAAAACGGGGTTAGGCTTTTGTTTGGTTTTGACTGTTTCTGGCTAAGCAGTCAGACGTGAAAGCTTCTCCAGTTCTCATTGTTTTCCAGGAGTATCTGTGCAGTATGAAGAGAGAAATCAGTTGAAGGTTAGGTTGTTCTAGGATCTAGTCCCTGCTGTAGGGATTAGGATTGGAAGGTGTTTTGCATTTGGAAAGAAACCTGGATTTTTTAGGGACCCAACTCACAACAGACTTTTTATAAAAGGAGACTGTGAGACTATACTGCCTGGGAAGAAATATCCTTTCTTTCCCTAAGAAGCATAATCAGGACCACAGGCTGTGGGCTTTGCTTCCTGCTGCACATAGTTTGTGTTTTCAGAATCTACTGTGCCTTCTGAATTGGTGGTTGTTGGTGTTTTGGTTTTTATATTTAAATTTGCACCTGCATTCCCATTGCTAAATTGCAAACGGAAAAAAATTATGCAAACCATGCCTGAATGTGCATGTGCTCTATAGCCATCAATGCAAACAGAAATGAGGGCTGAGATAAGTTGAATCCATAGGAACTTTTGTCATGCAATCGCAGCATAAGCTTTCCTCAGGCAGTGAAATGAAGCAGCAGGGAGCCTTTTTGCTGCCGGCTCACTCACTGCATCAAAATTTGATGATGCTCCGAGGAAGCTCCACAGAGAACGTGAAAAAGAATGGTAATTTTCACGGCCGAAGCACAGCTCCGCATTTGTTTAGGTGCGCCTGTAACCAAAGCGCTGTAGCTGCTGGCTGACACAGCCGGCTGTGTGAAGGCAGGTGATCACCCTTATGTAGCAGTACCACTGCCCACGTGACAAGAAAATGGTGGAGGATCCGTATTCCTAGTAAACTGCTAGAGAACGACGGATGCTGAAGTGCAGCAGTGAAGCATCTTTACTATTTTTGCAGTAGAGAGGCCTTTTCAAGTCTTCAGAAGGTAAGCTCTCTTGGCTCGAGCGGCAGATGTGCAGAAGATTTTCTGGTTAGCGGCTCTTTATTGCAGTTACTTTAGACAGAAAAAGGGTAAGTGTTAGCAGCATGATGCAAAGCACTCCGGACCTCATTACTGAAAACAGGGCAGCTGTATTTTAATTCTGTTGCAGCTTTTCATGAGAGAAGCTTACATCAGTTCAGGAGGATTTCTTTTATCTGAGCACAGGCATGGTATTTACAATTAGGAAACAAAACTTCACTGCAAAGTCACCTAATGTACTAGATTATTTTCAGGTTTTTTTTGCCTAGCTCTGAGGATACAATGGGCAAAAAGGGATGAAAGGGCATTGCCAGCATATATCTTGCTTTTAAAAGTGCTTAATTACTGGTAGCTCCACTGTTTGTGACAGCTCTCATTGTAGGCTACTTGGCATTATAGTTTTGGGGGTTTTTTCCCTATCAACTGAAGCATATGATTTTTTAATTTTTTGCAATGTCCTCTTAAAATGTTGCAGTGAACAGTGTATGTAATTTTTGAAGGTTAACTGATGAAGAATGCAGCAGTAATCTCATTGGTAAGGGATTCAAATACTGCTAAAGTTGGTTTGTGCAGGCATTATTTTTTTAAAAAATTAATTATAGGCGCTTGATTCAGCTCATTCAGTTACTTGCTATTCTGTCTGTGATGAACGAATGAAAATATTCATCAGTTCCAAGTATGGTAAGCACATAAATGATAGTGATGCTAGTGATATACAGGAGATGTTGAAATACACAGAATGTAAAAATATTGGCTACTTAAATCAACTTTGAAAGGAAATGTATGCAGGCTTTTTTCTTTGCCAGAATTCTTCTAAGGGGGCTAGGGAAGGGAAGGAGGGGCAGGCAGAGATGTAATAATTGGATTTATGTATATTTACTTGGAAAGCAGAGCTGTTTTGAGAAAGGGAGGATGCACACAGCTCTAGCAGCACTATCAGGAGGCATTAAAACAACTGTGGAGGTCAGAGCAGGGAGCAGTGCACACCAATCCTTACCCTGCCAAACGTTTCTTTCTTCCAGGCTGCCATGTTCATTCTTTTACTCTCAGCAACGCTCTTCACTGATATATTATGTGGGGTAGGAATGTACAAAGATCTAAAATAGCTTTTTTTCCCTGGCTTTGATTAGTCTGGTTTTTTGTTTGGCCATGCATAAATCTGGACAGTAGAAAATTAATGTAGTTAGAGACAAATCTAGTTTTTGCATACATTAAAAACCTCATGCTACAAGCAGTCTGTTGCAGTTTTGTGGCATCTCTGTATAGAATTCAGCAATAATAAGAGAACAGTGTTATTTACAGCTTGTAATATATCTATAGGAAAAGGCATACCAAAAAAAAAGCCATCTTAAAGCTCCAGTCTTTGTTTGGGCAAAAGTAGCAGCTTGCAAAACCTAGTAAGAGAGAACGTATAGATGAGAATATGTTTTTGAAAGCGCCTGTGAATATTGATAAGGCTTTTTTTTAATCACTGTAATGTCTTCAGGATTGGAGACACTTCTATCATGTCCTGCATAAATACCAGAAAATAACAGTGCTACTGCAACAACAAATAATACCGAGGCAGGGGAAGGTGGGAGCGACATTCCAGTTGCTTACCAGATTTCATAGTTTATCTACTTGGTTTTTCCTTTGTACAGTGAAGGAAGTGGTTTAATTGTTACGGGATTTTAAGAATTAACTCATTATTAGTTCTTTATATATCTTAGTTTGTGTTCTTATCTACAGCCTTGCACCTATGAAAAATCTATGACAGCAGCAGATGGGACTTCTATATTTTAGGCTAACAGATGAAACCTGACTGTGTCCTACACACTGGCAGCAGACTCTAAAGAGCTGTCTGCTGGGCAATAGCTCAGCAGGATATACCATTGCCCGCTTGTTGAAAGTAGAGCATATAGCTAACCTTGCCCATGTATTTCCCCACCTGTAATACGTAAGTGCCATGTGGAAGAAGGAGGAGCCCCATTTTCTCTCCTCCTGAATATTACTTAGTCAGTTTGGCATTTCCTGTCACTCTGACTCTTTCACAGCATTTTTGCTATGACTGACATTACTCTTTCCCACACTTGGGCTGGCTTTTATCTTCCTACTGCTCCTTGTGGTACTTCCAACTCAATGACAGAGTTCTGCTTCTGAAGATAACTGGTGGCTTTCTGCATCTCCCATCTCTCTTTACACATGCCTTTTAGACCTGCCAGCTGCACGGTCTAACAGTCTTTCCTGCACCTAAAACCTCTTGCCAGAGCAAACAAGCTGCAGGCTTGCATGTTTTCCAGTGTTACTGCTTCTGTAGAGCTTGTGTGTCCTGATTAGGAGTCTTCCCTGACTCATGTTTGGGACTTGTATTTTTCCCAAACTGATAATTTCCTAGTATGGATGGGAATTGATTTCAGTTACCAATTTACACCCAATAGGATATTTCCATTTTAATTTTCTGGCTAAAATTCCCACTCTACATTCTTCATTGTCACTTAAATTCCCCTAATGTTTATTGCATCTCCAACAACTGTAGCTTTAAGAGGCACTAAAGTTTGACATTAACACCTTTTCAGAGCCTTTTCTTTAGGTCACCCATAGCCTAGACAGGGAAAATGCATCTTTTAGTTATTTCTGAGTTTGTAGTAGGTCAGCTAGGAATCTAAATTATAATAACATTGAACACTGTAAGTTGTGAAATCATTGATACATTAAGTGGAAAAGATGGAATGGTAGACATTTGGCAGTACAGTGACACACATGTGAGAAGAGAAAGCAAAGAATTTCACAATATTTAAGGTATTGAGGAAATAGAAATATTTTGAGGATAGGGAATGAGATGATTAAATAGGACCAGAGAAAAGCAGTATGAGGGGAGGAAAAGACAGAAGTCATACAATATTAAAAAAAAAAAAAAAAGTTGCCATGTATCTTTTTCTATCTATCAACATATTGTCCAAAAGCTGAGCTTGAAATCAGAAGAGTGTTAGCAAAATGCTAATACTTTAATGGATGGATGAAAAAAAAAAATCTGTACATCTTGATGTTAAGTGAATTCTTGTAATTAGCAGCTCTAAAAGTCATCATCACATTTTACCACGTGGGCAGGACATACTTTGCCTGTTGTAAGATGCTTTGTTAAAGCATTTTGTTCCAGCCTAGTTCAGGATGGTAATAAGTACCATCAGCACTGTACATGTCATCACCTGGACATGCAGAGAAATAAGTCCATTAAGCAATGCAAGAAATTGCCAATATTATGGGAAAACCAAGTGGTAAAGAGAAATAGCCACTGAACTTCAGGTACTAGCTCAGTTTCAGAACTAATGGTTATGAATAATGGTTAAGAGCAGTGTGAGGCATTTTTGCATGTTTTCATTTGGAAACAAATGTGCTTGATACGGTGTAGATTGTTATAGTTGGAGGGAATTTCCCACAAGTGGAGAATAGACAAGTTCAGTGGGGTATAAAAATTAAAACTTCCTAAAGATTTTTTGGCTTCTGATCCTGCAACCTCTCCCCTGTTAACTACTCTCAAATCATTAGCATACTTCCTGAAAGTGCAGATGGCTGCACTGGGTAGAAGGTGCACCCTGCTTTTTCAGGTGCTTCTGACATGCCAGTTACATCATTTGGAGCTGCAGGTATTCTGATGGTTGGTCCTGACCACACAATATGGCAGGAAAATGGTCACTGTGAGCCACACATTCAGGAAGAGAAACTGGTTTAAAAGTTAGGAAAACTAAAACTGAGTTTTCTCAGGGAAGAATTAATTGCTCAATGAGAGTGGAAGGTAGGAATCAGATCCCTGGTATCTTAATAAATTTTAAAAATATAATTTAAAAAGAAAACGTATTTTCAGGTTATACTTAAGATTCTTTTGAATCAGATTGATTTGATTTCTACTTTCTCTGCTGGCATTACCGTGTTGCATTTGTAATGTAATAATAATTTCAAGAGTGGTTGTTGATTAACAGATCATCTAGATATGTGGAATATTATCTGTAGAATAATAACAACATCTATTGAAACATGCTTTCTAAATGCTGATACTGCTTTGAACCTACACAGCATATTGCCAGACTTTGTGATCTTTCAATATTGATGGAGGAGCACCCATCTTTGTGTTGTTAATTCTGGTGATTTTCCACTGTTTCAGTAAAGATTAAGGAGCATTGATCTAGGCACCTAACAGAGAACAACCCCTGCTCTTAGGGCAAAACTGTGTGGTGGTATACAAGTGCAATGCTAAGTAAAGAAATAGATGTCAAGTGACATGTTACCTTCTGCTTTTGCACACAGAATATTGTCTTAAGAGGATATTATTAAAATGGTAATATTAGGAACCTCGCAGGTTATGCATTTCTCTGTAAGAGGCATAGTTGGAGACAGTGCTATTATATGGATGCTTTCCAAAAGCACCACCCTAAAGAATTTGTCCATCGTGTCCATGTTTATGCCATGATGTTGTTATGTGGTTTTGGAGACTCTAGGACCTGCTGCTGGCAGCATCAGTCTGGTTTGCATTTCTAAGTCCCCATTTCAGCAAGACATCTAGATTTGGAACTTGAATTTCCCTCATCTTATATTAAGATGCATTTTTATTTCATGTGTCTGGAAGTCACATATAATCGAAGAAGGCTCGAGCCCTGGATCTGTTCCATAGACCTTCCTGATCCATGGGCATGTACATAGAGGTTGATGAAATAGCCTAGTGAAATCCATTATCCCTCTTTGCTTGGATTTGTCCCTTCATGGCTCTCTGCATCCCTCCATGGCTTTTCCTGTTTCTCTTGTGCTGTGACACAGGGAGGGAGCTGCCAAAGGGTCAGGACAGACAGCGTGTGCCTGCCTAGCAGCAGTAAAAGCAGCAGCATATGCTTAAGAACAGCAACTTTTTTTTTGGCAGTCTTAAGCTGATATGAGGAGCCAGGAGAGCCTACCACTATGACTGGCTTCCTGGAATAAAATGAGGCTTATAGTATAAGTTAGAAAAGAGGAACGAGGGAAAAGATGGGTAGATAAACAGACACTAAACAATGAATTTGATAGGAGACTAGGAAATTCTTAATAAAGAATGGTTAAAAAGGTATTCGATGGGTCTAAGTGAGAATTTTAACATGTTTTCAAATCTTGTGACTGTATAAGGACTTTTCTACAGAAAGAATATTGCCTCTTATTATGCCTAACATTTTCATTCAACTCCCATGCTGAAAATGGAGCAAAATGTTAGCATATGAAAACTGAAGTATAAAAACCAAGGAACTTATGGTTTTTCTAATATTTAGTATTGGCTTATTCTGTGGCTTTCATAAATCACATATATTTTTGTAAAATATTATTATGAGCATGTAATCTACTAGGCAGCAAGCAGTATGACAATGATGAGTTATCATTTGCATCTATAGACTTTTCCTAAACTAATTTGTGATTAAGAGCTACAAAATAAAGAGCAATAGAAACACCGTTAATTTCTAACATCGCTGAACATTTCTATGGTTGCTAAATTCAGGTCTTGGGAGGTTATAAAATTAATCAAGTTTTATAAGTCACCTGTATACAGTATAATTATTTTACGCAGCTGTGAGTAAAAGTAATTACTTTTTTCTAGTCTCAGATATCCTGGAGTGGATTCCTTCCAAAACACTCATTTTCTTGGTATATGGATAGAGCTGAAGCATAATCTCTGACTGATACTGACTAAATCTTGCACAGTGTATGTCACTTTGATTTGTTGCATACTGTTCTGCAGTTTTGGGGTCATTAATTCTGCTGAACCTAAAAAAATCATGCTGCAGTCTCTTTTATCTCTGAATAGGTATCTGCATAAATTACTGTTTATTGTCTGGATTTTCTGTAGCAGAGGACTAGTTACAGGAAGTAATTTTGGGTTTAGTGGGTACGACTAATGTTCTTTCTTTCTGTTTCTTCCTGTGTATTTTCATCAAAGTTTCTTCACACTAAAGCCCACTATTTTGTCAGTTGTTATTTCTGAAATCCATACATTAACTCTGTATTTCCTAAAGCATCTCCTTTTGGCTGTAGACACAGTTGATACTGAAGTGTGGAATGCCCCTGTTCCTAAG
Organism: Vidua macroura; assembly: GCF_024509145.1. Taxonomy (NCBI): domain Eukaryota; kingdom Metazoa; phylum Chordata; class Aves; order Passeriformes; family Viduidae; genus Vidua; species Vidua macroura. The sequence continues at coordinate 15,805,732 of NC_071611.1, forward strand.
AGACAGGAATTTGATCTTACCTCTCATGTGTTGGTAGTAACTCCTCCCTTGACCCAAACCCTAACTGCAATAAAAAACCCCACAACCCTGCCTTTGCCTGGTCTTTCTTCTCCATCCCTCCCTCCTCCCCAGGGGTAATAAGTGGATTCTCGAGCTTTGTGAAACAAAGACCCGTCTCCTTTGTTCCCATGCCCAGCGCCAGCAGCTGCACCCTCCCTGGACATGAGCAACCCAGTTGCAACGCACTGCAATACTGAAGTATGTCCATCATTTCTCTGACTTTGCAGAACATTGCTACGTGTGTAACCTGGACAATAAGCATTAAAACTCAAACACATGTAGATTATATTGGGATTTGTTATTAGTCCATTAGTGTTAAAGGTCTCGGAAATAACACATCTCAGTTATAACAGTTTATGGAGTTACATCTACAACTGGAAGATGATGGACAGACTGACTTTCTTCTCTGAGCACTCCAAGTAGTAAAAGCAGGAAGTAGACATTTGTTGTTCTTTTTTAAAATGCTGTTGTAGTGATGGTCTACAAACCTGTAATATCTTTTCTGAACAGAAATGGCACAGAAATTACAAGCCAGAAGTGTGGAGTCCTATGAAAGAACGCAAAAGATATGCTGTTTGGATATAAATGCAAAACAGCAAAACAGTTTATTTTTCAAAAATGAAATAATATATCAAGTGTTTAATTGTGATAACAGAATGTAGGTTTTGCTGTTCTCTTATATAAGGTGAATGTTGGAGTAGTGTCCTGGTTTTGACTGGCATAAAGTTAATTTTTTCTCAGCTAGTACAGTGCTGTGTTTTGGATTCATTATGAGAATAATGTTGATAACGCACAGATGTTTTAGTTGCTGCTAAGTAATGCTTACCTTAAGTCAAGGACAATTTCGGTGACTCATGCCCTGCAAACAAGCAGGTGCACAGGAAGCCAGGAGGAAGCATAGCTGGAACAGCTGACCCAAGCTGATCATAGAACATCATGCCTGGTGTATAATCTGGGGAGTTACCCAGCAAAGGGGGGACCGATTGTGGCTCAGGGGTGGAGTTTGGCATGGTATGGTGGATGTTGAGTAATTGTATTGTTCCTCATTAAACCCCCAAGTCTAACTTTGTATTCTCCACTCCATCCCACTGGGGTAGGGAAAAGTGAATGTGTGCCTGTGAGATGCTTAGTTGCCAGCTCAATTTAAACCATGACAGGTAGCTACAGAGATGGGTGATAGCAAAACACCCTTGTAAATCATGTATTTGGTAACATATTTTGGCTCTAAATTTATAGGCATTTGTATAATTGTAAACTGAAGAGGAATGGAGCAGTTAAGAAAACATTTTTTGTAAACATATGCTTGATGTAAATTGCAGTTTGTGGAGTGTTTGAGCGATTGCTTTAGGTTCTTCTAAGGTTTTTAATTGCTTCTGAGTAGGAAGGAATTCTTGTTTTGTCTGAAAGAAGTTAGACATCTTCCAGGTGGGGTCAAAATGATGTGAAACCCATCAGACAGGCCAGAGATGGGTTTACAGAAGATACTGCATACTCTGGCAAAACACTTAACTCTCCTTAATGCTAAGGCACTTTCAGACAGAGCTGTGCTGAGCCTCAGTAGACAGGCATTGCTGGATAAATGCCAAGGGCTTTTTCATACCTCCCAAGGAAAATACTCTCCTCTCATATCAAGTCCCTCAAGCTCTTCTGTCTGTTTTCCTGGGCTCAGTACTTGCATAAGGGTGGTGTCACAGGGTGGGGACAGGATGGGTTCAAAGGAGAAGAACTTTGTGCTGCCTGTGTGCTGCAAAAGTAACTCAATGAGTTTATGTTCCCCTACTTGTTTTTGTACCTCAAATTTTACTTCCTGCATTATTCTTCAATGCAGCTTAATTTTTCTGCAAAATTTGTGAGAAAGTGGGCTATCAGCAGGACTCTTACTTCATCCAAAACCAGGGTATACCTGCATAATGTGTGGAATTTGAGAAGATGAAAAAAGCCTAAATGTCTAGCCTCTGAATAACCTTTCCACTGCACTTCATCTCCCCTCTTCACATTTAGTATCCAAACCAAGCATGTATTAATATGCACAAAGGTGATTTCATCCATGTAATTTCTTTGACTCATCATGTTTTGAAACTTTATAAAAAAAACTTTTGATATCTTGTGAAAATTTAAGAATAAAATTATTGCTCTATGTAAAGGGAACAACTTGAAGGAAGCATGATTTACTTACCTAGGAAAAGTGCCTGCCGGTTGTGGACTCCACTTCAGATTAAACGTCTGCAATGATGAGTAGAGAAAATGAGAAAATGTATACATTTTGAAGTCCAGCTGGTGAATAAATTGTGGTGACAGTCACAGCTGGATTAATGTTGATCTCTTTTGTGTGTTGTAGGTACTTATTCAGAGCAGTGCACTGGAAGCATATCTTGTATTAGACTAAAGAAATTAACTTCTTGATAATAATAGCTGCAGAGCAACTTGGAAAACTGGTGATAGATCACAGATGACATAAGGGTGAGGCAGCACAGCCCATAGGGATTGTGACATATTGCTGTGAATATTCAAAGCTGCTCTTTCCAAAATAGCAGAATGCTGCTGTACCTGGAAAAGTCAGGAAGGATAACTTTAATTTTGAGAGATACTGATTTGAGAGGACATTAAGAATTATTTAAAGCTTATTAATTTATTGAGCTGTAGGGATGTCTGAACCAAAAAAAAGAGCAAGGAAAGTATTTCAGCCTCCTGCCTCTCCTCCTTTCAAATGAATTTGGTATCTGTCTCTGATCCATCTTTGAGAAATGAGGGGGGTTCAGCTGCTTCTGAACAAGATCACAGACCTGAATATCAGAGCAAATAATCAGTAACTTGATTCCCAGTGCAGCTGATCCTTAAATTACTGGTCTGTGTACAACATAAAAGAAGTCATTTATGACACAAAAAACCTTAATTGATTTTGACCTCTGTTCCAAGATCCTTTTTTTATCAATCCAGTAAATCATACCTGATTAGAATGTGCTTTCTAAAGTAACTTATTTCTTCAATAGAAGCATTCATTAAAAGGGGATAAAAAAAAAATATCTCTTTCTTTAATATTTTTGTCCACATCATCCATGTTACAAGCTGCACCCTTATGGCAAGGCAAGGAATTTTATAAGCCAGAATTTTGAAAGCATGTGAAGTAGTCTGTTGGAAAGGAAGAGGAGGTAGTTGCCTATTTTAAAGTTTCTGGAGTCTGACTTCCTTTACCAGCGTTCCTGCTGAGGTCTGTTGAGAGCTTCTGCACACCCAGAAATTACTCTGCAAGGTGCTGAGCTGCTCAGCATAACATGTGCTCAAAATCCATCAGAAAATCTGAAGCTGTGTCTGTAGAAAGCAATCTTCACCCATATCCTCCTTATTTTCTTAGTGACAGCAATTCTAAAGCCTTATGCTGGGGCACAATATCACAGACATTTAAATACAATTTTAAATATGCCTGTATTACCCATTAATTTATGAGTGAAATATTGACTGTGGCATATGAAAATGAAGAACTTTCACTGAACCTAAGGTGTATGTGTCTGGCAAGGAATCTTTTATGTCTTTGGGTAAAATACAGAGGATTGGGAAAAATAAGGCTAGCTCCCAAGGCAGACTTTTCTCTTCTCTAAAAAGCATGTTGACTGGTTTTGATAGTTCATAAGAACCTGACACAATTAAAAAAAAAAAAACAAAACACACACACACAAAAAAAAAAAAAAAAAAAAAAAAAAAAAAAAAAAAAAAAAAACCAGGAAACCTAATCTCTGCTAAAAAAATGCTTCTGAAAGGCAATAGCATTTTATGTAATTAAAGATAAAATGGACAACCTTGCATCAGCAATCCTTTTGGCAACTGGACTTTTTAAATGCCAGCTTTGACCCAGTGCTTGTAGTACCAGAGAGTCTTTCCAAATTTAATAACCCAATAAGAAAAGTACAGATTTTTGACATTAAAAGCACTGTGTCAATAAAATAAAGTTATAAATTCTCCAACAAATTCTGATGCTGTTTAACTGTAATCCAGTAGTAGGGTTATTTTTTTGAGTATACTGCTTGTAGCTGAATTTCATAAGATATTCAAACAAGTGTTTCACATATAGCTTTTAATACCTGGAAATGTACAGTTCTTCACAAATGTGATAAAAATTCTGATTTAAGTCAGCTGCAATAGTCCCATTGAAAGCAGAAAAATACTTCAAATTTCTGTTGTGAAAGTGTAAGAGGCCCTAGAGAAAGCAACAATTCCAACTCAAGTACATACGTGTTGAAAAAACATGCCACAGGGAGAAAAGCAGTCTTGAGGTAATCCTAGAAACATCACGATTTAGGATAATTCTGTTCTGGGCATTGCAAAAATGTTATGCAGCTCTAAATTTATGAATTAATTACTTGTGGGAAATTGCTTTCTTTCAGATTATAATTGTCACTGTTTCTGTAGGTATAGAGTTTATAAAACTCAGTCGTGCTCTTTTGATATAAAGGAAAAGATGATTTTCATTCTTAAACAATTCTTTTGTTTTATGCAGAGAAAAGTGTCTCTTTTTAATACAGAAAGCTTGAAATTTCACTGTCCTGCTCTACCTTACTCTTCACACAGCTTTATGTATTTCCTATCAAATAATTTCCTCCAGAAATTTCCAAAGGTTGTGCAGGTAAGGAATTGCCATTTGGTCTGATAAAGCTGTAAGAAATATCACAAATTAATTGTTTGAATGACAGTACCAAAATTCTATTATTTCCAACCAAAATATGAACTCTTGAGTACCCTTAAATCATCATTTTACTAATCCTAAGCTGGTTTAATCGAAGAACTCTTCATGGGTTTATTTTTTGAAAGGTTAATAAAGCCCCACATAAAATCCAAATCTGAATTTACAGTGGGTTAGAAAGATTCATACTCTCCCCACACCCTTTCCACTACAGTTATTTGCCTTAGCCAGCTGTTAATTACAGCACTTCTTTTAAATTAGGATTTCTCTCTAGTTAGTTCAGATGAATGAATCAGACTTCATTACACTTATTTTACTATGGATTGTATAAAAGTCACCAAAAAAAAAAAGAAAGCCAAGGACTCTAATGATTTATTTACATTATCAATGTAAGTTGTGGTGGTATTCAGTACTTCTGAATACAGATAATTGTACAGAGTAGGGGGTGGGGGGAAGGAGCTGGTATCTTACAGGCAATTCGTGCCTTCATTTCAGGATACTTTGATCAAATTTCTTCACTATTCTGTTCTGTATCCTAAGAGAAAGTGTTTCAAGCCTTCTTTGACAGTAATTAAACATATTCCAGAATTGATATGTTTTGTAAAATATGTTTATGAAAGACACACTCTACACTATGTACTGATAAAAACAAAATTAGTAAAATCAGTTTTTGTTGAGACACAAGGCTTGGTTCTAAGCTGAGCAGCACAAACATGTTTGACCATAGCTTTAAACTGTGTTCTCTATGGTCTCATGGAAAATTGGGAGTTCACTAGTTTGCTGGTCTGTACTGGGAATTTGATCTCACGGGGCTTAAAGGTTTTTTCAGCTTTAGGCACAGTGAAGCCTTTGGCAGCCCTATATATGCACATTTACATATAGTTTATATTAAATAACTAGAAATCACAGAAATTATACTCTTACTTTGATACAGTGATCGACCAAAGGGTCCTGTCTGGACACAAATAATGAGGGTAGGCCTCCTCATTGGGAAAGTGAGGGCAGGAAGAAACTGCAAGAGCAATAAGCCACACCTATTCAGATGTGTTCAGCTGAATCACTTGAATCATTCAGAACATAGCTAGCTGATGCTGTTGCAGGGAAAAGTACCAGCTTTGATCCCATCACAGCTCTGTTGGTCAAAGTATAAGAATGGTCTGGGGAAAAAAAAAAAGAAAACAGATCTCAGAACAATAGTGCAGAATAAAATGCTACAGGTATTATGATAAAGTAAATGAAGCTCTCTTGAAGTCATACATTTGGACATAGTTTGGTAGCTGTTAATAGTGTCCTGAAAATTTGAAATGTTGTTTCATATTTGTGGTTGCACTGTTCTTCCAGCAAGTATTTAGTAAAATATTTAAATAGCAAGTAGACATAAAAACGGTTCAAGTCAACTTGCTTTAAACATTTCACTATCTTTGTTGCTATTTTCACCACTTAGTGCCTTTTCCTTGTCTTATGTATAATATGTATGTGTGTAGATATGTATGTACATATATATATATGTGTTAAATGTAATTTCTTAGTATCTTCCTAAAATGGAGTCTAGGTAAGATATTTGGAACAATTTAGTCTTTGAAAATCTTTGATGTAGTTTTGGTTCTCGCTTTTTTACTTTCTGAACTTTTTCAATGTGACAGATTACCTGCATCAGTATTACTGGTTTGGGTCAGAATTGCTGTAAGATACACATGGTACCAAAAAAAGGGAAAACCTACTAATTTTTGCTATACAGTAACTGTGTATACAGTCATGAATATACTGTTTTACAAAGAGTAGCTGAAGCTCCTTGCAATGATGTCTCCCATTTGCTGGATAGCCAAAGACCAACTTCATTTGTGTAAAATGAGAAATATTGCTGTTTGCAACATAGGTTTTGTAATCAGACTTCTGAACTGGCTGTGTTGGAGGAAATTTCAGTTCTATATAAATCAAGATCTATTCAAGATCTTACTTTGTATTTACCTCTCAGGTTGGTGCAAGAGGATGTGGGAATGGACGTCCCCTTAACTGAGGGTGTATTAAGCCCCAGTTCTACGGAGATGAGACCTGGTGAGAGAAACTCTTGCTCATTTTCTTAATTGTATCTTATTTGTGTGGCATTTAATTATGCAGTGAGAATTACATTTCTGTGCTGGTTAAGAATCAGTTCAGTGTTAAAAAGAAAAAAGCATTGAGTTTGCTTTATTTAGTCAATTTTTCTTCTTCACTTGAGAAGTAATAATTACAGTGTGACACTTTCTCTTGGGCATTGTTACCACTTGTTTAGTCCTTGTAAAGTTTTAATAGTCTGTATTATTTATTTTATAATTGACTTCTGACTAAGTGAACTAAGTTAGACAGAACAACTTGAAATGTGCCATACAAGGCAGAGGCAAGGAGCGAAGGTATATCTAGCTCTCGTTGTGTTGAATACTACTTCTATTTAGGACTGATTAAGAGACTCAGAGATTTTTTTATTTGTTACTGTACTGAGTAAGGTATTCTCTAGTTAAAGCTAAAGATGTAAGTATTTGTGAATCAGGCCTGAGTGCATAAGAAAATAAATATTTACAATGGCTTTTAACTCATACAAATTTTCCCAGGGCTCAGCAATGTCTTGATTCATAACTCAAATGATTTGTATTTGCCCTTTAAACTCTTAAATATTGTGGGTCAGAGCATGTTCAAAACCTCATTTTTGTCTGATGATTGCAAAAAAATGAATCTGGATTTAGCATAATTTAAGACCTCTGAACTACATTTCCTGTTCCTGTAGATTTTTGTTTCATCTCTTTAAGCATTAATGCTAATATTTGTGTTTTGTGTTAGATGGTCTTAAATGTCATGGGGTTATTGGAATTGATCTGTCCCAGTATGTTTAAAGGTAGGTTTTGAGTACCTCGGAGATACAGTTCTTTATCTCTTTTTTTGGTTTGTTTTTTTTTTTTTTTCCGTATATTCAGAACCTCCCAATTCGCTTGATCTTAATGGTTCCCAGCCCAGAAGGATAAAGCTCACTGCTCCAAACATCAATCTCTCATTGGACCAGAGTGAAGGGTCTATACTGTCTGATGATAATTTGGATACACCTGATGAAATTGACATTAATGTAGATGACCTTGACACTCCTGATGAAGCTGACTCTTTTGAATACGCTGGACAAGGTAATATTCTAGATTGTAAATGTAGGGTTCATCAGTGCTAGGCATCCAGGTATTTTTACTGTCCGCTATTTTTTAACTTTTATTCCTCCAGTGTAAAGTATTACCTTTCTATTTATTCAGAGTGCAGAAAGAAATAGTACAGGTGAATTAATAAAGTAAGAGCAGCTACCTAGGGAGAATGAAATTCAAAGTCCTGTCTTTGTCGAGTACCAAAGGACTTGTCTGAAAACAATTTTTCTAGAAGGAGAGAGCAGCTGACTGTTGCTGTAGAGAATGCTGTACCTCTGTCCAGCTCTAGATGACAGTTACATTGGTCATATTTAAGAATATAACTTTGTGCAAAATATGTTGGCTGCACCAAAGATCTTGCAATATGTAAGTGAGGTAGACACAATGTGCTGAGAGGTCTTTTGTTAGGAAGAAAGGTCTGCTTTTTATTCCCACAATTGGAAAGCTGAGATATGGAAGGTATGGCATAATAAAGCTAGCTCAGGTGATGGAAGAACAAAATTCCTTGTTCCACTAATTTTAATGTTCTTTCTTAGCAGGGCTAGCTGTACAATATAGATGCACCCTGAAGTGTGCAATGGAAACTTCACTCTTTCTTCATGTATTAATGATGTTCTCTTAGAGAAATATGATGTAGAAGTTATACTCAGTTTACTTAATTTTATGATGTTCAAAATAGGGCATTTCCTATTCCTTGCTATATTACCTTATAAAACATAAACATGTAAGAACTGTAATTGCTGATGCAGGTACAAAGAGATCACAAGCTATCTGAGGGGAAAACAAGTGTGAACATTTTACAGCTGAGAGCAGAAAGAAACTTTTAAAATGGATCAGTTCAAACTGAATTTTCCCATGCATTTACTTTCCCTAATGCTAGTGAGGTTGCTGGAGCATACAAGAACAGTTGCATTATTTTAAGTGGTATTGCCAAAGAGGTATTAGTGTTTACTCAGTCATGCATTAGCATCTCTAATGTTACTTCTCATGAGGGGGCTGATTTCCTTATATGTTGATGCAGAGTGTGGTGATGAGTTGCTTGATAGTTAGAAGATTTTATAGTGAAGGTAAAACTAACCCACACACAGAGGCTCACATGCTTAGACTGTTGTGACCACCATGTGAAAGAAAAAGTCTCTTGTCTGCAGTAGAACAGATGTTTCCTTTAGGCCCTCAAGTAATTAAATTCAACTCTAGTGATTTTGGTAGCAGTAGTATTGATGGCATTTCCTCCCAGTGTTTTTTTTTTTTTTTTCCTGCTTTCTAAATGTGATGATTCGTTTGGTTCTTAAAGTTAGACCAATTTCCCCAAACTCTTCCGTGAAAAGCTCAGGGTCCCTCTAGTTTTGGTGATGTTTATACGGTTGTGTAGTTTTATTTTAGATAGTTTATAGTAAATATATCTTCCACTGAGATGAACCATGAAAAGAGTAGGAAAGACCAAAAAAAAAAAAAAAATCAACATTTTATCAAAATAAGCCAGCAATAAAAGAAGTTGGCTATAAGTAATGTTAATCTGATAACTAAGATTATAGTAATAAGAACCAGTGCAGAATGGCTTATTTGCATGGCAAATAGCCTTTGTTATCTTTGTACTCTTGTACTCTACTTAGCTGGTATGCACTCATCATGATGTTACCAGCAATCTCCCACAATTCAATATTTCTAACTGCTGCCAAACTCAGAAAAGTAAATACTGAGAAAAACATAGCTGCTGAGACCAGAAAGAACAGTGACTTTTGTCATGATCAGACTGTTGAAGGTCCCTTTGAACTACAAAAGACAACTGAGAAAACAAGACTGTTAACATGGTTCAGGAGTTTGCTCATGACTGAAAAATGTCTCTGTATTATATGTAATACTGACACCCATTTTTTCAAATGAATGGTGAAGAACAATTATCACAACTGCAATATGCATGAAAGATGAGAGCAGAAATACTAAAATACTTGTCTTGATCTAGCACCTGACTTGGTCAGAGATTGGTTGATCATCAATTTCATGGGGTGGGGATTTTACTCACTAATACCATACATTTCAACATTCCCTATACAAGCCATGCTAGTTTCTGAAATGAGCTTTTTATGATTATTGCTTTAGATGACATAAAAATTGCATTTCTGAAAACCATATATGGATATCAGTGAAGGCCTGCTCTCCAGTCAGCATATTTATAAAGAAAGAATGGTTATTATTTTTTCTGCAGATATTATTTCCTTTCTGAATTTCACACTGGTGCATCTTTCTCTGCAAAATCAACACTCCAGGCAGTAAGGGAGAGCTATTTCATCAGGAAGAGGCAATCTAGTACCATTTCTATTAAAAAATAATTCATGTATCCAATTTCAACACTGTAAGTTTTATCAGGGTTTTAGTAATTTTTAGTTGTCATAAGTTTCACCAAACCAAAGAAAAAAAAAATCAAACCCCAATATCAGCATTGGTCAGCCATGTACATAGCCGAGTTTCTTTTAATTAAAGTCTGTTCTGCCAGCTACACTTCACTGCCTCAGAGGAACAGTCATGTTCCTTGTTCTTCACAAGGAATCAGCTGACCTGACAGTCTTCCTAGGCTGTGTTGATAATCCCATCTGTCTATTCTAAAAGTACCTGAGCTGCATAATAGTGTCCTGTGGAGACCCTGTATCCTTACAGGAATGGGCTGCCCTGCAAGGGCCTGTCAAAGTTTGCATAAATTGACTGTGTGCATGTAATTTTCATATTGCTACCAACAGTACCTTTGCAAAACTGACAACATACAAAATTGCATTAAGATACCTGGGTTTGGAGGTAGTGGGGTTATGCGTTTTGTAAGCTTAATCCCAGTGTCACAGAATATGTGGTATTCCAAAGCTGAATGCTACTGTTAAACATCATGAGCACTGTGCCCTGAGAAAGGCATGAATATACTCTTCAATTCCTCAGTATATAATCTGCTGAGCAGCAACTGTTAAACCAATTTGACGCTATACTTGAAAAAATCCCACTTTTTGTCAAACTGTCCTTTTTTTCCAACCTTAGATGTCCTCAAACTCATTTGGAGTTCTTAAGGAAAAAAAGGCTTACATGGTCACATTAGAGTTGCGTGTGCATATATTTCTTGATTTTCCATCCCTGTTTCCACCATTAATACAATTTTATTTGAGTATGTTTTTAACTCTTTGGCTAGTTAGACAGTGAGGAAAGAGGTGAAATATTCCTCCTTTCTTTCAGGATTCCATCAGGCAGGAACTAGGTAAAGTAGAGAATTGTTTATAGACTCAGATTTCATTGCACATGAGAGAATATACCTCAGAGAGGCACCTTCTGCCAGTATAATTCTCTAATAATATTTTGTATTAGGTACAGAAAATACAAGACAGGCAGTGGTAGAAATTCAGACTTTGTTAGTCCTATTGTAGCAATAAATATGTCCTCAACATATCTTTTTTAGAAGCTTTTTTTGTGGGCTTAGAGAAACTTGGTGTTTGTAACAGATTTGGTGAAATTATTGGTAGAATTTAATGGAAAATTCAGTTTTACAGAGTAATAGTACATGCATGTATATGTGCCTGTAGCTTCTATGTAGATATATGTGGTATACATACCATATGCTATCATATTCCTGATTTCATAAATAACTTTTTAAATTCTTATGATAAACTAGTGTGTTTTGAGGATCACATACTTTGATTTGTATGAGTAGTTCAAGAAGAAGCCTTAATCAGAGGGGCACATCTGTAGATAACCCAACACATAGAAGGTGTTGGGTTATTTACAGATGTGCCTCTCTGATTAAGTGTTTGAGGGCACCTCTGAAACATTGTGTTCTTTAGTTCTTGTCAATTAAAATTACTTCTTTGAATTTATTCTTAATTCTCACAGGCCTCATTAGTATTTTCAAATAGAATGCCTGCAGCTTTTTATGTATTCTTGTGTATGTCATTATGTATCACTCTGTCTTTGTTTACTGTTACCTCACTTACTGACTTGCAATTCAAATTCTGTTGTTATACCTGCAGAGACAGAATAATATTTTAGAAAGGACAGTTTACTTCAAATATGTGTTATTCTGCTCTTATTTATACCAGAAGTGTAAACATGCAGTTAATTTCAGTCATCCATCTCAAATGTATGTAACGGCAAAAATATTTAGAGCTTTAACAGAAAGAGGTAATATATACAGTTCTCCTTATCAGAAGAGCAGACTGCTGCTAAGGATGCTTCCCAGGAAGAGTCTGAATCAATTCCTGAGTACTCTGCTGAAGAGGAGCGAGAGGACAACAGGTTATGGAGAACAGTGGTTATTGGAGAACAAGAACAGCGAATTGACATGAAAGTCATTGAACCTTACAAAAAAGTCATTTCACATGGAGGTAGGAGCAGCTGTAAGCATTTTTTAAATTGATGTAAAAAAATCATGCTTTATTGATCATGATTTATTTTTATTTTTGTTCCATTATCATATTGAGAAGGGGAGAGAAAACTTATTTTTCAGCCTTGGCTGATAACAGCCAGGCTTTAAATTCAATATGGCAATGACTAAGAAGAATTTTAAATTTAAAGCTATTTTGGAAGCAGCATACTGACATATAGGTGTCAGGAACAGTCTGGTCATTGTAGGGTAAAACTGTCTTGGACAAGGAAAAAAGCTTTTGACCTACAGCAAAATAAAATTTTGAAAACTTTATTTAGTGAGTTTTGACAAAACCTTTTGTGTGAGGAAGTATAATGCCCTGTGATTTGCTGAATGATTTATGTAGTTGCACAGATCGAAACAAGTAGAATGGCAAAAGAAAAAAGATTTTCCCTGAGGGCTTCCATTCATCTGGCTACTCACCTTATGTTATTTTTCTGTCTTTTATGTTGTCAGCAGCATTTCACCAGGAACTGGTTTATGGGACATTTTACATAACTTGTTAATAGCTATCAAATAACATATCAAAGAAAACATTTAAAGTAGGAAAATGGCCCCATGTACTTGCTATATTTTCTCATTTGCTTATCTGCTTCCCAGCTTCCTCAGAGAATTCATCGTTTCAGTGTTACTAGTACACTTCTGTATAAATTAATTCAAAATTGATAAGTATTACTCTAAGTGCCTTTTCCTTGGTGTATCAGATTTGGATTATCTTTGGATTCTGTATTTTTGGGAGGCACTCTTTGCTATCTGTTAAGCAAGGTATTAGGTTAAGATGAATTGTTTTATTCCAGCAAAAACTCAGGCAGGCAGTGTAGCATCTCAGAGGAAAGATTTTTGAGTTTATATGAGGATGCTTTTGTCACAGTGTTGTTGATCTGCAGCATCTGTTAAAGATACTAGAATATTTAAGTTAAAGTGTTTTCAGTGTTGAACCTCTGTCTGGTAAAATTACATAAATTAATGATGGTTAAATTTTACATTAAAAGCAGCTAAATGCTAGCCTACAGGTATTCATGGTGGCCAGTGTACAGAAGGTTTAACCAGAATTAATAAAGATGTTTAGGCCTCCAAGCATTTTTCTACTACAACACTACCATCAAAGGTTTATGAATGTGATGACACCTCAGACACAATTTAGCAAACATACCCCCGATGGCTTAATTTAGGAAACAAACACAAACTATTTTTGGGCCTTGCTAATGTTGTTTATTTATATATATTTGTGTGCTGTAAATTAGTCAATATGCATTTGCAGTAAAAACTTGTCTATTTCCTATTAGATGTTGAAGTTTATGTTTATATCAACTTTTTTTTGAAAAATCAGTGTTTAATGGGAGACTAGGTAATTCAGCTCAACTCTCAGTATGAAATAATATTAATTCAAATTTTACGTGTCTGGTGTTTTGTTAGATCATTCCAATGTAAGATAAAGAGCATTTAGTTTTTTTACTTTTGAAAGGGTGTTTTGCTACTAGTCAATAGCAGTAGTCATTGTAAAACAAACAGTATAACAGTAAGTTTCAGCCTGCTGCTGCCTAAACTGAAAATTTTTCCTCATATCTAGGCAAATCAAAATAAGTTATGGACTGGATTAAATTCTGTATTTATGAAGTGGCAGATTGAAGACAAGGAAACAAAATCATTTTGTTATATCTAATGTGGAAAACTTCAGACAACTCGAACAGTTTCTACATTATGGCAGCAAGGCCCATTCCATGTGAAGTTCCCTTTGGTAATACTTCAGTGGAGTGTTTAGAGGGCAGGAGGCTTTTCTTTAATCTCAATAATAATAATAGTTTCTGACTAAAATTAGTTAACAGGAAGTCAAGTCAAGCATTTCTCGATGATTCAAAGATCTACTGAACATTCCTCTGTACCAAATGACAGATAACAGCAAATGCAGAATCTAGGTGGTAGCTACAGAATAGGAAAGGGGAGAGTAGATTTGGCAGCCTAGATTTGAGATTGTCTTCAATATATGCTGATGGAGGAATTGTTTAGAGATCTTTTTCTTTGCTTAGGCTAACTGAGATTTTGGGCAAATGGCTTTTATTGGCTTTTAGTGATGAATTAAAATACACTTGTCCCTAGGGTGAACATTCCTTCTCTTCAAGCATGTGTGAGAAAAAGTGGCTTAGATTTATCTGTGGATTTTTCTTCTGTGTGTTGTTAGCTAGCATCTGCACATAATTGTTTTGCTTTCCATGAACTGCAAACTCTGTTATGTAATTTAGTGGATGCACCTGCCATAATGCGCTCTTACTGCCAAATTCCTGTCCCTGCCAGCTGGACAGATTGCTTTATTATAAAGTCTTTTAAAATTTTATTAAATTTATGGAAGGAAGGAAATGTACTCCCTATTTCCCTATTTGTAAACCTGAGGGGGAGAGAAATACTGCATTTTCCTGTTGGTCAAACCCAGCTGGCAGCCAAGCCCCACACAGTCAGTCAGTCAGTCAGTCAGTCAGTCAGTCACTCACTCACTCACTCACTCACTCACTCACTCACTCACTCACTCACTCACTCCCACATGGTAAATCAGAAGAGTAAAAATTAGTAGTCTTGGGTTGAGATAAGGACAATTTAATACATAAAGCAAAACCTGTGCACACAAGCAAAGCAAAACAAGAAATTCATTCACTACTTCCCAAAGACAGGCAGGTATTCAACCATCTCCAGGAGAGCAGGTCCTCATCACACAAAACACTTGGAAGATAAAGGCCATCACTCCAAGTGTCTCCTCCCACTTCCTCCTTCTTCCTCTCCTGAGCACGATGCCATATGTTCTGGAATATCCCTGTGGTCAGCTGTCTTGGCAGTGTCCCCTTCCTCTTCCAAGTTCTTGTGGATCCTCATCCTGCTCACTGAGTGGTGGGGGGCAGTATGAAAAGAAGAAAATGCCTTGGTGCTTTGTGAACACTGCAATAACAAAAACATCTCTATATTATCAGCCATCTGACTTCAGTGCTAATCAAAACTACAGTCCCATGCTTGCCACTGTGAAGAAAACGAACTCTATGCCAGCCAAAACCAGCACAATTCCAAATAATCTAGCTGAATAATAATATGAGCTGAAAACAGGACTTGAGTTCCAAAAGCACTTTAGTTTAGGTTTGGATATTGCTCTCTAGTATCCAAAAAGCACCGTAAAAGTCTTAGAATCTCCTTTTGCAAAGGTTGTTTAAGTGTTAGTATTAGCCTTTAATTTTTGTCATAAAAATATGTTCCTGAGGAGAATTGAAGTTTCCTTCACAAATATTATCATCTCTCCTTAGTGTCTGTTTTTTCTAGACTCAAAAGTTTTTTGAATGTTCTCTGAGTATATCTGTCTTCTGTCTCTGCATCACTAGTGCTGTCTACCTACAGCCATTCCTTACAGAATCTTTATAAATTCCCTCCTTATTGCATGTATCCTTTAAGCAAAACTTTCTACTGAAATGCAGGAGTATTTTTTATTTATTATTTAAGATAAATGCCAAAAATCCATGGCAGCTGCAAAGGGTTGTGGAAAAGATTAACCGACATTAATCCATAATGAAAAAGAAACATTCTTTTGGATAATAAGCAACTGTGCTGGGCCCTGGACTGGTAGTGTTACAGCTTTGAAGAGTAACAGCTATCATTAGGCAGTGATGCAGGCCAGAGAATGCCAGTATTGGACAACTGGAGTATCAAAGGTTAAAAAGAAATTTATACAAAACTTGCAGCAAAGGATTTAACTGATCCCCAGGAGCTTTTAAGGAATAGTGGAGTGCAGTCATAATTGTAATGTTCTAAAGCCATTGGACCTGCGCAGGCCAATTGAGATTGGAGTGCAAGAGTTTGCTGAACATAATTCAAACAATGCAGGACAACAAATGTAGGCTATTTTCTTTAGCCCCTTATTCCTCAGTCTGAGGTGAACATCCAGTACATGATTGCCATAGAGCTGCAATGAACCAGAAGTAGAAGCCTTTTTTTGCAGGTCACTATAAAAAGATTACTAGTAGTTGTGCTATGTGTGGTTTTTGAGGATTCAGTTTAGCTGACTATCCAACTTTCTTATCACTTCATGATAGCTCATGAAGTATGAAGCATTCCGGGATGCTTCAGCAGCAGACATAGTAGCTTTATTACAGGATTTAAAAAAAAAAAAATCTTGTTAACAACCTTTGACAAAGATAAAAATGCATTTTTGGTTTTTTTCCACAGGATACTATGGTGATGGTCTGAATGCTATCATTGTGTTCGCAGCATGCTTCTTGCCAGACAGCAGTCGAACTGATTACAACTATGTCATGGAAAATCTTTTCCTGTGAGTGATATGTGAGCAATGTGACAAAGTCTTTTGAGTTAGTTTTCAGAATTATACAGTGAGAGGTAACCTGTCTTTAACTCCTATTGAAAGGGGAGTGACAAGGAAAATAGCAGTTGTAGATAAACTGCTCAGTGGAGTATTATTTTGGTAAACTTTACCTACTCACCTTCCTAAATTAAGGTGTATTTGTCAGGACCAAATCTGACTGTTAGTATTTCTCTAAAAGCCAAGGAGTGCAATATCTTCACCTTGTTGGGTCTACAGTCTTTGCACTATTTCACTAAAGATTTCCACATCTTGCTGAGAACAACCAGTAGGGGCTTAGACAGTTTTTCACTGTTTATTGTTTATTATTATGATGTATTCCTGAAGATATTTTAATATATGCTGTCTTGGGTTTAGGAGTTACAGGGCCTTTTTTTGACACTTGCTTTCTAAAAACAGGATAAATGGCAATTGCTGACACAAGCATCTCTAACTATGCTTACTGACTCCAGCTGCTTCTGATTCAGCTAAAAGTGGCAGGGGCCAGTTGGCCAGGATACAAATTTGGCCACATAATTCCAAATCTATCACAGGAAAATTATTCCTAATAGCAATTGGTTTGGCAGCCCAAAATTTTGAAGGCAACTCTCTCCTGAAGTGCCTTCAGCTACTTCCACTTACAGCTGTTAAAAAAATCGATCATTCCAATGCTTTCTGTACTAAAATGCAGTAAGTAATTTCTAAAGCCAGCAGGAGACCTAGCCTTTGCCATTTGCAGCTTACAAGGCACTGAGAGCACAGACCCAGTCTCCCTAATGTTCCAGTCTTTGAAGATGCACTTGTTGGCAGCCAGTGCTTTTAACATTGTCTCTATGTGTGAAAATTAAGACTCTGTTTTAGTTTCTGGTCAGAACAACTGGTATCATTTTCCTGGTAGAGCCTCTAAGAACTCCCTGTCATCTATAGTAACTGGTACACACAATGCCCAGTGATTTAGAAGAGAGAAAGGAATTACTTCAGTGGTTTTAACTTGATAAGTAAGGAACAAAGCTGACTGTAACCACGACTGACATTCAATAGTTGTTCTTTGTCTTCACCCAAGACCCTTGTTCACATAGAGCTGGTGATAAATTAACTTTGCAGAGAAAGCCTTAAGAGCCTTTTCCACATGGCTTAAGAATATTGCTGAAGTCAATTTTGTAAGTCACTTTTTCTGGAGTAGTAATATAAATGTGAGTTCATGTTGGCTGTGAACTTGCAGCTTGTTTTATGGCTTGTAGACAGTTGGCTCTCTCCAAGAAAACAAGAAAAAGGAGTACGTTCAACTCTTTCTTTCCATTCTAGGTCTGCATGGAATAGAGGAAGTACAACAGTTTGCTAAATATACAGAAACTGATACTTTTAAATATTTGGTGATTCTTTACTATTGAATTATATAGGGGAGAGACCTGCAAACCACTGTGTCTCTTTTGTTATACAGCATGTTTCTGATAGCATATAAGCTACCTCTAGCTTCTGATTAACAACTATCCTCAATAGTTCCTTTCCCATCTGAATTCCTTTCACATTTCCAATTATCTTCTTCCTATTTTTTATATTGACTAATTCTGTAAAATTGTCTTTAAAGGGTTGAATTTGGGTGAAAATGCTTGAAACAGCTTCTACAGCAGTTTCTGTAGATAATGCAGAACAACATTTAAAAAATCTACTGTTTCATTTGTGGCTGCCTGGAAGTCAGATTAAAGCCAGTCCACAGATTAAAAAATTTTAAAATAATCTCAATTTGAAAAACTATATTTTGAAAACAAAACCAGCACTTTGCTTTCTGAGTGTTTCAGTTGTTCTAGTCAATGAGAAAATTTCTGTCCATCTTTTCAAATAATGAAGAAATTGCCATCATTATAAAATAATAAGAAATTATTAGATGGGTAAAATTTGCAAGGGAGCTCTTGCTCCCTTGAAATTTTTAGACTGTCGTGTTCCTGAAAAGACCTGAAAGTCTTGTAGTATTTGAATGCATATTTTAATACATAATACATACATTGTATGTATTTTAATACATACATACTTACACACTTGTACTTACAAACTTGTATGTTTCAGTGTCTAAGTGCCTTTAAAGCACTAGATGTTCTGCCCTGTGGGAAGGGCTAATCTTACAACCTGTCAAATAGTAGCTTTGTTGAAGTAGCTATTAAATGAAGCTTTATGGATCAGAATGTCCATGCAATCCCTTGCTTTCCTATATCACTGTTAGACATAAGTCTTCACAAATGTGAGGCAAAAGCAGGGAATGCACAACTGCAAGGTAAGAATGAGCAGTGGAATGCATTGAGGGGGTAGTGATTTGGATGGGATTTACCAAATGCATGGAACTGGTCTAGTTAATGTTGCCTACTTTATGCCCAGGTAATATACCACTCTCTGGTGAGAATTAGATTTCCTGCAATTCTTCTAAAGACATTGCATCCTAAGGAATTTAAGGGTCAGATTAGATTGTGAGGCATTCCCGTACAACTGTGAAAGGGGCCATTATGCTTAGGGATAGAGCTGCCTTTTGTAGTGAGTGCACTCAGGCATTCAGGTTTTTAAGGTGTGACTTGTGGTTTTGCATTCTTGTTTTTACATAGGCATACCTTGAGGCTGGATAGTAGAGAGAGCAATTTGAACTGTTTCAAACTGTTTCATCATTCCTGTGATGATCAGCTCCCAAATGGGATAGGGACTTCTGAGTGGATCATCTGCATAGATAGGCCCAAACAAGAATTTAAAACCATCTTCTTATTTGAATGAGAAGTGTGCTCTTCTAGGTAGAATGCATTTGACCCCAAGATCACTGGCTGGTAATGGGTGTTGGGAGTGTTTTGCTCACAAAATGAAGTGATGTGTGGAGTGCTCTGTTCCATCATATGTCAGGTTGATGGACAGGTTTTCTTGGTCTTGAGTGTCAAAGTATTTGTGTTTTGCAGTCACAGACTCGATAGCAGGAGTGTAAGGATCACATGAAGTATCAACAAGTATCTTTTGACAACTTTTATTACTGTATTAAACAAACTTGGTGATTAGAATAGTGAATATAAGTTTCTCAAGAGTTAATTTCAGAAGTTCCTGGGACTTCACATGATGCCATATTCTCCCTTGCAAAATCTCCTGATTTAATTACTTTTCAAGAAAAAGCAAATTCACCAGTGATACTTGAAAACTCACTACGAAACTCTGTTATTGTAAGGAAGCCACATATTTTTGAAGACACAGGTAAGACCGTGGTTTTCTAGCTGTGTATCTACAGGTACCGTGGTGATCAGTGCTAAATATTTGCTTTTGTTTAAAGGAAAAGAAAAGCCTGTATTGTCATAAAGTGTTCAATCTGCCTTCATTTATTCGTAATAGCCTGATTTAGTTTGGGCTCAATCAGGTAGTGCACAGTATATGCTCACTGACATCTGTACTTTTATCAGATATGTAATCAGTACCTTAGAGTTGATGGTAGCTGAAGACTATATGATTGTCTACTTGAATGGAGCAACGCCAAGAAGAAGGATGCCTGGATTGGGTTGGATGAAAAAATGTTATCAGATGATTGATCGACGGTAAGTAGTATTTTCCTGTCTGATCCACAGCTGTTATTTTAAACAGTGTCAATTTCTGTAACTACGGTATGCCAGGGTTTAGTGTATATTATCTTTCTTTATCTTTTGTGGTTTTTTCTGTTTTTCTAAGAAACTATTGCTTTTTTTTTTTACTTAGATTACGGAAGAATTTGAAATCATTCATAATTGTTCATCCATCGTGGTTTATCAGGACAATTCTGGCTGTAACACGACCTTTTATAAGGTATGTAGTAAATACCTTTTTTGATTTTCTATGTCCTTGAGAATACATAAGCACCCTAAATCTTCTAAAGTGGCTGTTAATCTTTCACTGAATAGTGCTCATTTTATAGCTGATGTTGGGATTTTGGAAGTTGAATTTCACTTTCCAAAAGTGAATAGGGGGGAAAAATGTGATTCGTATGAGTATCTTGTTGCAGAAGTCATAGGCATGGTTTTCTAAACCTGTAGGTGTATGTACTCAGAATTCAGTTCCTTAAAATAGTCTTTGTTCAGAATCCAGGCATATAGAAAAGGGGACTGTATGTAATGATAATCACCTTATTTTGAAAATCCTGGCTATGGAACAAGATTAGGTTAGGGTTCTGGGTTTTTAAAATATCATTGCTGCTCATAGCTCATACAAGAGGAAGTGCCTGCATCCTGAGGTGTTTGAATGCATTTGGCTTCAAAAAAATGTTTAATGCTGTCAAAAATAATTATTTGATTAATAAAACAATCTAAAAAAAAAACATTTATGAACTTCAGAGACCTCACATTTACTGCAGAAGATAGGCAAGTATACAGTCAGGGAGAGCACACTGGCAGGTGTAAAAAAGAGCTGCTTCAGGCAAGAGAAGAAGCATCATCTACAAAGGCCACAAAGAGAATGACTTATGTCGTGACAGATCTCAGGGAGTTCTGCTCACAGTCTGCAGGTGAAGACACTGGAGATCTCTTGTCCCAGGGTGCTCTGTCCTGATTGGGTTGGGGAAGCACATGAGTTACCCCATTGCTGCCAAGTGCAACATGCAGAATGTCATAAAGGAGCTCCTTTCTAGATGTGGTATCGTAAAGACCAAGCTGAAAGTTACTATTCAGAATACCAGAGTAAAAGGGAAACAGTACTTGGAATTATCAACACTACTTACAAGGATTTGCTGAGTTGCATTTGATACCTGAAGTATTTCTGTTGCCATCCTATTTGCTCCTAGAAATGACAGTTTGGTCTTTTTTAAAAGTCATGTCTGTTTCAATTCATTAGTCATTTATTCAAAGTAGCCATATTAAGCAGCAGTGATTAGAGGTTTTTCATTGCAAAACAGGAGAAAATGTTCACTCTAAATAGTTCGGCAAAGCAAATTAGCAATGCAGAACTAGACACACTAGAGACCATCTCAGCCAGGTAGACTGAGTCTTGGTGCAAAAAGAAAGTGAAGGGCAAATAGAAGCTGAAAAAGGTGGTCAGGACACATGGCTAGTGTGACTTTTGTGGAGGATGACATGAGATATTTGGACCCTTAACAAGGACAGAAGAACATTATGAGTTCCCTTCCCTTTCTTCAGGAGGTAAGGAGATAAAAACTTGATTGGATTGAAAGCCGGTGACTGTAACTTAGTTTGCTAGCCCTCAGCTGTTCCCTAAACCCATGACAGGCACAGTGGGAATTTTAGAGTGAGAAATTAATTGGCCACAAGGCAAGCAGAGATTTCAGTGAGATAGCTAAAGGCAAGCAACATAATTTTAATTGTATATCAGCTGAGGTCTGGGGCTAAACAGTAGAAATCAAAAGCCTGAAAGACTTTAATGG
Source organism: Vidua macroura (assembly GCF_024509145.1). Lineage (NCBI taxonomy): Eukaryota > Metazoa > Chordata > Aves > Passeriformes > Viduidae > Vidua > Vidua macroura. The sequence goes on from NC_071611.1 coordinate 15,827,710, forward strand.
TAAGGGGCAGTCAAGTCACTGAGTGTGGGCTACCCTCAATTCTACCTTAGCTTTATCTTTTTTCTACCTCAAAAACTGGCAAGATAATTCAGTGGAGTATGGGACCCATCCTGACTGACAAAGCGTTGTCTGAATTAAATATAGAATTAAAGAACTAGAGGTAGCAGATACAGATCTTAGATACTCTTTTAGAACCCCTGTTGCTGTTGAGGCAGGGACAGGAATGAAAATGGCTTCATCGTCAGAAGTTAAAGAATGATCCAAACTTTATTAACAAGTAGTGTTCCTCCTTTATAACCAGGATCACCAAGGTGAAATATGATTAGTCTCAAAGTGAAAACCTTTCACACCATTGGTGCACTATGAATAGCACACAGTGGTAGAACATATCTATAAACAATATGAACAGAAGGAGAGGTAATAAATAGTTTACATTCCTCTCGGACTTTTTCCCAGGCTTAGCCTGGCAGAAATCTCTCTCCTTTTCTCTCTGACTGAACTGAGAATATCTATAAACCCCTATAGATACTAACACCAAAAATTATTTGAGCTGTGTTAGGTAAGAAGTTAGATTTTGAAGGGGTTTTTCAAGGCTGTGTGAAACATACTTGGCATTTGATGGAAAAAATTAAATTATGGAAAGTTACCACTATCAGCAGCATGCTTTCCCTAAAGTCTGAAAGAAACTGTGTCTGAGATGCCCATACACTGACTCCCACATGAAGGAATTAGAAATCAGTCACTGTAGTGGAATTAGTGGACCCAGAAGAATCCTCAGGAGGAAAAATTACCCACTGAAAGATTTTTTAATCCCTTCCCACCATCTTTAGAAGCTTATGATTGGCTTGCAGTTTGCCAGGTTACTTTAGATGGCAATGATGATACTGCAGACTATGATTAACAATTTGGATAAAATGCTAAGAATCTATATGTTACCGTGCTTTGACTGGACAGTCGTGGGTGATTCTTGCATCTAAAATGTGACCAGTCTGATCCAGTGTGTGTGCCTAATGATGCTAATTGGGTACAGAGACAAATTACAATGAATGAGCTTAAACAACTGTTCACAGCACCGTCATGTATTCCGGTTCCAGTTGTCTCACTTGGCATTATTGGGAAGATACATGTGTTGAGGGGAGTGGCAGTAACTTTCTGCTCAGAGCTATTTCAGAGGCTTCATGTTGTCTGGCTGTATCTGCAGGTCAGCAGTAAATAGAAAGAATATGTTCTGTTTTTCAAGACCTACACTTAACATATATGGTCAATATGAGCTTGCACTATTACTGATGTTGTAAGATGATCTAAATACAACCAGAGCTAAATGTGAAAAGTTGCTTTATAAGCCAAATGAGAAAGATTTCTTGTAACCTCACGCTTATCAAATAACTTAGGTTAGACAAGTAAATAGCCTTGTGTTTTAAGTGTGTTTTCTGAACAATTTAGCCTTTTTTCCAAGTGATCATTTTACAAGCACAATGAATGAATCACATAGCACAACTGAAACAAACACATTATTTTGTCATAGAAAGGCACTGCAGTAAGAATAGACGCAATCAGATCTGTGCTCTTCTGAATAAATGATGAAATTCAGTTTTATTGTGTTTGATTGAGAATTGGTGTAAAATAGAAATGCTAAGTCATCACAATCCCTTGATGACTGTATGATTATATCCATGTCAAGTAATGCTTCCTGTCTCTTTTTACATTTAAGTAGTCTGTAAGGGATTTGAATATTTTCCAAATTTTTACAAATTTCTTTCCAACTGTAAAACTAATCACATTGCCTAATATATAGGCATTACAATTTATAATGTTGGCTTAATAATATGATTCAGGTAGGCTCACGATCAGCTGTACTGCGTTAAGATATGGTTATTAAAATTATTAGAGAGATGATTCTGTCTGAGTTAAGGTGCAAACAAGGCCATATGCTGAAGTCAATAGCAGAGACTTTTATTTAGCAGTAATTGTGAGGGAGAGATAGAAAGAAATAGAGTGGATGGAGGAGAGGTGAAAGAACATGACAAACACAGATAAACCAAGTAGAAAAAGTATCATCACTCCGTGATCCTGATGGCATCTCCTTGGTCTTCTTCTTCTGGTCTTTTGGTGAAGACGTTTCTGGTCTTGTCAAAGTTATGGTCACTGTCTTCATTGAGTGGGGGAAGCCCACAAAACACAGAGTCCATTGCATTTATGTTCACTCAAGTTCAGGTGGGAATGCCCAGGTACCTTGCCTTCTAAGATGTTAGAGCTGCCTCTTACGTCAGTGAAGCTGAGTCGTTTATGTTCCACCAGTTATGTCAGGGATTAATACCTTCAGGCTCTGTGTAAAAGTCCTGGTTCTTCCCTACAGGGAAGTTTTCATACCTGAGCCATTGTGTAAGAGAGGACTGACATGATAAAAAGTGTTATCCCACTTCACAGGACTTGCCTCTTACCAGCCTTATTTAGCTGTGGCAGGTGGATTGTTTGAGTCATTAATCATAAACAGTCCAGTCTCAGTCTGTAACTGAAATATGAATATCCAAATGCTTAATTATTTAATGCATTTAATATGTTTCTTCATTTGCTTTTAGCATGTCATAAAAGATTGAGGGGCAAAGTCAATTAATACTTATTTTTCTGTGTTACAGCTCTAAGTTCAGCAGTAAGATACAGTACGTCAACACGTTGGCAGAGCTTCGTGAGATGATTCCAATGGAATATGTGCATATACCAGACAGTATTGTCAAGTAAGTGATGTGCAGTAGCATGTACAGTAGCTAGTTCTAATGGAAACTATTTCCACAAACTGATAATAATGTTAAAGACTGTAAGAAAAACAGAAAGCACTTTCCTGATGTTCTTAAAAATGATTATATGTTGTTCCTCAAACATTTCACTGTCAAACTCAGAGCAGGAGACCACCTTGTTATGGAAACACAAACCACAATAAATATTTACTTCTAGGGGAGTGGGAAAATGGTTTGGCTTTTCCTGAGGTACCATCTATACCGTATTTTTTCATAACTTTTACTTCTATTTAAGTGGAAGTGTTTTCAAGTTTTAGTCATGCAGGGCTTTTAGCAGAAATGTTAATTAAAAGATAGTCTATTCAATAGAAGACCAGTAAAATTCCAAATGTTCACTGGTCCTTGCCTTGTCAGTTCTTGTGGTTAAATTCACAACTGCTCAAAGACAGTTCTTTAGTTCTTGCTGCTTATGTGAAGAGGTTTCTTAAATGCAGGCATTTCCAAAGGAAAATATCTGTTAAAAAATTGTAGGAAGTTGATTGGCATTGCTCTCCTCAACTGACTTTTTTTCAGACCTGAAAACATCAAAAAGAAGTGGTATGCCAAGACTGAAAGCATGACTGAAAAAAATAATGGTTTTCATGTAGTTACTAAAAAGATGTTCTGTTCAGGAATTAATTTTTTTTAATTGTTCTCTTTAGCATATGTCCCAGGTTTTGAATAGCTTGTTCTAGAAGGTAGTTTGAAGAGTAGATGTGCAAATGTGATTGTATTTTCATTATAACTGGTCAGTAACAGCTTTTGAAGTTGTCATAGATCTCCTCAACCCAGGCAGGAGTTTTCACACCCGTTTCACAGTAGTTGTAAAGCAATTTCCTTTGTCCAGCTGGTGGTGCAATTCCAGGGAGCAGATGGGAAGCTCAGGTCTGGCAATAGCAATTGTGAAAACAGTAATTGCAGTTGCAAAATCCGGGGTGATAGAGACTTTCACTCAGGTTAATTTGCTGCTGTAACTTCTTTAGAGGTGGAGTGATGATAAAAATGTGGAGCAGAGGCTGTTGGTCAACTGACAAAGAGTTGTCCATAATGTTCTAACATCCCTAACAATTTTTCTTCTGGTTCCTGTAAACATTTTCGTTTCTTATGGTTCCCTTTGCTAGAAACCTTACCATTACTGTCTAACTTCAGAGAGTTTCTGTCTGTTTCCTTGCTATGTTTTACTGTTAAAGTGTGGCAGTACACACATCTGCGTTGCAGAAATTTTTTCTTCCCTGTAAAATTAAAAAGTTCGAAAAGTCCATTCACCTCTTAGACCAAAGATGAAGTGATCACAGCAGTAGTACCAAGGAAACTTTAGTACTTAAAGAGTTTTAGGGTAATGCCTACTTCACATCAACAGCAGCCAGATGACAGATTACGATTTTGCTGAAAAAGACAGACCTGGAAAGATGACAATTGCACCCATTGGTGGCAAGCATTTCAACATGATGTAATGAGAAGATTTAGTGGCTGTGTGCATTCAAGGCATCTATGAGTGGCTCTTCCCATACTGCAGGGAGAAGAGCAGTGTTCAGTTCATAGCTTCCCTTTTGCTGCAAATTCAGAGAGATTCCTATAGAAAAATACAACTCATCTTTTGGCTTCATAATTGCTCCATTGCCAAGAACAAACATACCACCTATGGTCAAGAAAAATTCCACCTTTAGAAAGTAAACAGTGTTATGCCAGAATTTGGGTTATGTGGTTTTCTTGGTAGTTTACAGTGAAGCATGATACAATATGATTGTTGTATGTGAACTTGTACATATTTTCTCTTCCTTCATTAACTCTTATCCTGTAAGGTATGATGAAGATAAGTGTATTAAGAGAAGAATGAGGTAAAACTTGCTTTCTAGCCTATGCTGCTGCTCATAATGGAGTGAATCTGTGTGACAGCCTTTCACCTGCAGGTGACCTCAACAGCTGAATGAGAGAAGACTTGCAATGACACGGCATCTTACTTTCCCCTTCAAGCTGTTGAGATCAGCCTCCCTTGCAAATAAAACTCACTGAACTGTAAAATGTCCTTGACTTGGCCCAGGCTGCAGCTAGTTTAACATTACCTGATAGAGCAACTGAATGCTTTCAGCTCTGTCCACTGGGCATGCCTCAGACCCCTGCTGCCTCTCTGTCTCTGCCTCCAAGTGAGCTAAATAAGGACTTACAAATTTAAAGTGGGTTGAGAACAGGGATAAATGGTATCATACTGAACTGAAGAGCTTTAGCCCTGAATCGTACTGGGTACCTATTACAAAAGCATGTACTGTATTTGTTCTTTGCTCTGCTATTGCTCTGCTTCATTCTTATGCTCTGCTTGCTTCTCTGTTTCTTTATATCAATAACTTTTACTCATGCAGACTGGATGAAGAGCTGAGGGAAGCTTCAGAAACAGCTAAGTAAGATAGCTTTCAGCTGAATCCTGGCATTGTATTGTTTCACAGGAATAGCTTGAATGCAGTAATACATTGTGTTTGGTCCAGCAGGCAGCTTGTAGTTTCAATTACTGTGTAAGTAAGTTGCCCCATTTGACAATTTACTTCCCCTCTCACTGCTTTTGTACTGCTGGATCTCAGTAATCAATAATCATACCCTTACACTATAAAGAAGTTTTTTTGCTGTTTTTTTGATGATTATTTCTATAGTCATGGGAATGACTGGAATCACATACTCCATTAAAATGGATCATTAAACATTTTCTACTCTTCCCCTCTTATGCCAGATTGATACATTTTTCAAGAGGTAGTTCTTTCTACAATTTTTTTTTCTTTTCACCGTTCACTAAATCACTATCTCAGTTAAGGTAGGTATGTAAATTCTTCTGTCTTTCCAATGTTAGCTGGATAGGCTGGGGAATTTATACTTGATAAAAATATTATATTGTCTATGGTTACTTAATAAACCAGGGCCAGGTAATGATCAGATACTTTAAAATGATAACTCTGTGCTTTGACTTGAATATAATGTGGTAGTATGGTGTAGAGTACCAAAGAAATCCTGAAGTGCACAGTCCTTCAGTCACTAAGCAAAGCTTTAGGAAGTGTACAGTGCTCTTCCCTCATGTGAGTATTGTACACAAAATTCCTGAGCAGGAGTCTCTGTCTGTTGGTTCTAGTATAACATTCTCCCTTGCAGTTTTTATAACTAAAGATTTTGAGTTTTGAAGTTTCTTTGCAGTCACCTTCCTTTTGCTTGTGCACTTCAGGATTTTCAACTTACAGCTTCTTTGCTGTACTTTTTCCCAAATTTCCTTCTTTTGCAGTACACATTTTCCTTCAGTTCTTCTGAGGTTAGTTTCTAAAACGACCACAGAGAAATATCTAAAACACTGGCCACTGCTTTCTGATTCTAGGAGTTAACCCTGCCTCAAAAGCAATAAATTCACATAAGTAGTTATCTGATACCACCTGATTATTTTGTTAAACTAAAAGGCCTAGCCACCCTTGAAATGCAACTTCTATCCCTTCTGTTCAAACATTTTCAAATGTATTGTATATGTGACAATGAGAACTCTGTGGAAAAAGCTGATTTCTTGTTACTCCATTTAAAATAGTAGAGGCAGCAGTGTAGCAAGTGAAAGGGGAATGAAATATTCATATGAGGCATCACTGATTATTGTTACTGTTGGATGTATGAGATCACTGTAGTGCATTTCCCTTCCCCAACTTAAAGAAATAGCTTAAAAATTTGTTGTGTGTTGCGGGCACTAAGATCCCTACATTCCTAAGAACAACAACATTTGTGTGTTTGTGCTGTCAAAGATACTCACTACAGTTAGTTATTACATCCCCAAATTTGATGTTATATTTTAAAAGAGAAAGAAATCAACACAGAAAAAATGTTTACTTATCTTTTTCCTTGTATCCAGAACTAGCTGCCTCTCAAATGATCCAGAAATGGCTTCAGTGGAGCAGGAGTAAGAATTTATGCCTAATACTGTCATTACATTTTAAGATTACTTTACAACCATACTGCTAGGAACTGAGGCTGGGTAGACTCCTTAAAGCTTTTTTGAGACCTAAATACTTTTATGGTAATATTCAGGAACAACATGGTACAAGCAGACAAAGCATTGAAGCTTTGTTATATTTACATTTTATATACTTCATATATGTGTTATATACTGAAGATTTGTTATGTTTGTGTTGCATTGGGAATGTGTTTGAAGTGTCCTTAACATTTCCAAGCAGAGAGAGATATAATTATTAGCCTGAGAATATTCCAATTAAATTATATTAAAAACAGATAGAAAAAGTGCTGCATGACCACAGTGAAGATGGTTCCATGCATTATCCTAAATTTTAAACTTGCTATTCTCTTGCCATACTCTTAACATGTGCCTTCTCTTTGCTTTTCTGCTTCTCAGCCTCTTTTATAATTATTTTCCTGATTAAATCTCAAGCATCTTTGTCTTTTCCTTTCAAAGATGGACTTGTTCCCTTGGAAATGGGAATGTGTCAGTCCTCTGTGCTGTTGCTCTGTCTGATACCATAACTGTAGTATGGAAATGGAAAACCCTGCAGTGCTGCTCTTCCTGTTGATCAGTGGGAGTGTTTGTAGGTGTAATGTGCCACAGGAGTGCTGACAGTTCCTTGCTGGAACAGCATGTCAGGAGAGCCAGCCGTGCAGCGGAGTGTGTGTCCTGGCCAGGGTGCACGGGGCAGAGGGATTGAGGCCTCTGCTCTCCCTGCCCATCTGATGGGTCTGTAGAAATACACTGTTGTCTTACGCTGTACAGGAAATACTTTATCGTAAACCTGAATCCTCAGCAAAAGATTCCTTCAATAGCAGGAGTATAAGTAAACAGGCAAATTAGAAGTGTATGTAGCAAAATGTTGCATAAACAAATTGAAGCTTTGGGTTTCACTTTAAAAAAAAAAAACAACAGCGCTCTAGTAAGCTATCACTCTGTCATACCTTATACACATGGTTAGAACTTATGGTTAGAACCATAAGCTAAATTCCTGATTCCTGAAGTGGTTGACATTATACCTCATCTCTTTTTCCTCAGACACTGTTTTATTCTATAATGAGTCAACATGAGAACTGTTTTTCAAAGTAAGAACAAAAGATGTCATAAGAACAAAAAAAGACATGTTAAAAAAAACTACGTTTGTGTATGATTTTGACCTTTTGTGGCTTGAACAACTTTCCTGTTTTTCTCAAATGATAAGCTGGGCAGCAAAAAGCAATATGAGAAGAGAATTCACATTTATGTTAAATAAATGTAGTTAAGGCCAAATTAATGTTAATTCATGGCATTTATTTTCTCTGCATAAATATGAATCTGTCTTCAGAAATGGCAATAATTTTCTTGTGATCATATCCCTTATTTCTTGTGTCATTTCTTCAGGAAATAGCATTCTATGTAAATCCCTTCACTCTGAGAACAGCAGTTTTACGCAGACTTTTTTTCTGAATGCTTTCTGCTGAAGCACCTCTGGAGTCTGCCCAGCACTTAGGTTGCTTCTGTTGTGTCTTTCATTTTGTTCCAAATCCTTTTGTCTATTGTCATGCTTCCTTGTGTTCTATTTTGTTCAACTTCTTGCACTTCTTCAAGACTTTAAAAAAAGTATTGGGAAATAATTCATAGTGGAAGAACCATTGTGTAACAGTTCATAAATATTGAGGAAACTTTAAATTGTGTATTCTTTAAGGAAGACTGTATCTTGAGGCAACATTTATGAAGTATTCTAAAGAATACCTTCGAAGTTTTTGAGGACATGTGCTTTGCACTAAGTAGCAAAACTGTACAGTTAGGAACATTTTTAGGGGTACCCATTCATCCCACACTGTTGTTTCATTCCACCAGTGGATCTCCCCTGACCTGATACACTTCAGCTTGGAATTGCTGAAAAAGTAGTTGTTAATTTCAATAAAACAGTAACAGAATTTACTAAGGTGTGTACTTCCATAGATGTATATAGGAGGTAAGTTATTTCACACTACTGCATTCAAATAAATGAGAGATAAGGATACTCAACACTTTGTGGGAGCTCAGGATTGGGGAAATAACTAGCTCTATGGTATCAGAGCACTCATTAATTTTTTGTTGTTGTCTTTGTCATTTTGTCTTTAATAAATAGCATCAACATGAAATAAGAAGCATCGTTGCCAGGCATTTGAAGAAGAGAGTTCACATGGATTTTCATCACCCAAACAATCACAACCACGCTGTACAATAAGTGATTTGATCAATTGTGTTTGGTTTTTAAGTTTCCCCTGTCATTCAGCAGTTCAAGAAGACTAAGAGGGCCAGTCCTATGGCCATGGAAACAGAAGAATTTTGGGTCCTGGTTATTTTTGTTGTTTTCAGAAACAGTTTTCATTAGGAAAGCTATATCATCTAGCATTGGTTTCTCTGTGTGTGCCATTTCTGTTTAAAAGGATACCATTTTACCAACAGTGTGCCTCATTAATAGGTCAATGACAATGGGGATTTTTTAATTTTTGTTTTCAGCATATTAATGTTTATGCATAGCTGAACCAACAGTTATTGTTACAATAAGTGTTATTTTGCTTGTGTCACAGAGCAGCAGCAACTTTACTGTTTAAAAATAACTTTAGAAATTCTGCAGGACTTTCTTGAATTTGACAGGCTGTGTTAGATCAGGCTTTTGGCAGCCTGTCATAGTGAAGGGTGTCCCTGCTCAAGGCAAAGGGGCTGGAACTAGATGATTCTTAAGGGCCCTTCCAACTCAAAGTATTCTGCATTTATGAATTTATGTTCCTTGAGGTTTGAAAAGTATTTCCATCTTCATTAAATAACTTTTTAATTTGATCAGAGAAAAGTGTGATATACTAAAAAATTAATAATTAGTCTCGTTATACTTCCCAAGCATGAATGAGTAACTGAAATTAATTTTATGGTAATAATTCAGTTTTGTGTATTTATTTTAGGCATAATTTCCTAGAAGCAGCTAATCCTGTAAATCACTTTCATATATTCTAAAATCCTTGGAGCATTAATTTATTGCTGCTTTTTAAGTCTGTTTCTTCCAGAACACTTTTTTTAAGGTTATGAGTCTTCAAGTGACATCCTGTCTCCAATTGTGAAGGGTATTAATTCTCTGAATATGAATCACATATTATTTCCTACTAGGAGCTGAAAGCTGGGAGTCATACTCATTTGTTAGGAATATTTGTTAAAATCTTGCTCCAAGTATTTCTATTAGATAAAAAAATAAGTCTTATATTTGTATTTATTGTCTGTGTCACAGAACACACCAGTAAAAACATAAAAAGGGAAAAACCCTAAGCATCTTTTGTTTACTGGGGTCCTATTTATTTGCACAAAAGATACTAACAATAAGTCTTACTCCTTACTGGGAAATAGCTTCATTTTCTCAGATCATGCTTTTACAGGAGTGTGCAAATCAATTATCTAGTGATTTCTTTTTGTCTGCTTTAAAAAGACATGAGTCAAGAAAATGACAAATGTTTTCTCTTACAATAATGAATACACATAGGCACTTTCCAAACCTGCTGACTCGCCTGCATTTTGGGAAGTCCTAATGGAACTCTTCTTATTACATACTCTCTGAAATACTATTCTTTTTTCACAAGGTTCTTGTATGCTCTAGAATTACGTCTGTGGATTCTTTACTTTGTAAAGAAATCCTTAGACATAACAATTCAAGATAAGTTGCATCTTATTAGTATGGTCTAACTCTAGTCCTGCTTTCAGTTCAGAATTACTGATGAACGAGAAAACAAGCAAAGTATTTCTCAGGGCATAAAGTTTAAGCAGAGGCAATAGAGCATGAGCCTTCATTTTTTCAGCAGGATCTAAACTGAAAGTTCTATTCTGTCTTTCATTTAAAAGTTTGATGGGGGTTTTTTTGTGGTTTGCACATTTCCAACTCTGTCAGTTTCTGTCTTGTATTTGCAAGGTAGCCTGCAGTGAAGCAAGTGTCTGTCACTGTGTGCATATTTGTTCAGCTATTGTAATGAAGAATGACAAAATTGTCAGAAAGGCAGAAGAATGCTTTCTTATTGGCCAGCATGAAACCCAAAATACGTGCCCTCTACTCTGTATTGGTGTATCTGTCTTAATTGCTAGTGTGCTGTATCACATCTTTCTGTCAGTTCCTGTAAATTTTCACAAAGGAAGGGCCTAATCCTGCTGACCATTGTTGCTGCTCTGTAACCTTGTCCTAAACTAGGGTCTGGTAGTCTTCACCTTTTCTCAGATATTTGAATCCTGGCTTGTATCTGCCTTATAAAAGTGCTGTCACTTAGTATATTGGGGATAATGTTTTATGTACAGATTAATATTTGTATTGACTTCCAGATGCTTATTAAGCTTCATTAAGATCTAAACTATTAAAAGCATTTAGTAGCATGAAGTTGCATCTTTTGTAGAGCTGTAGTTGAAGCCTCTTAGGACAAGCCACATGACCTGTGTGACGCAATAGATGAGAAAAGTTTCCACTGGAAGAGAAGTTCACCACAAAGCAGAGGTTCAGCACAAATCTTCATTCACTCTTTCTTCATTCACTCTGGGGTATAAGAGATTTGTGGTTTTAATGGTGGACGTCAGCTCAGAGTTGAATTTAATTCTGTTCACTTTGTGTGAAATTACTAAGCAGCAAAGTTACAAATTAATATGATTATTTTGGGCAGAATAATGGTGGCAGCCTGAGATGAAAAGAATTTGCTTAAGCCAGATGGCACATTAAAACAAAACGGGTTATTGATGTGATAGTTAAAAACTGATTACAGGATCAAAGTGTGGTTATCTTTGCTTATTAATATGTTTTGAAAAGTTTTTTTTAATGTTATGATAAGGCAATTCTGTGTTATACTAACAATAACATATCAATATTACTAAATCAGTAATTTGTTGAAAGAGAAATATAGTATATATAATTGCACAGATACAAGCTTTTATATATGGATTTTTTCTACTGTGTATCAGAGTGCTCAGATGAAATATAAATTAGTAGTTGCAACTTTTTTTGTTAAAATACCAATGCTGACTTAAATTATAGATTAAACAATACAAGGATATCTAATAGCATTGTATGGATATATACCTATGAATCAGAAATAAAGAATTGCAACCCACCACTGGACATACTTCCTTTCAGCTCGAAATTGCAGGGTTTTTTATTCCCTGGGTGCATGGAAACACTTGGTTGGTTTAGTTCACTTCTTTACATGGTTAGAAATATTTTGTTTTATTTTGCATTCCCTGTCTGTCCATCCAGAAACTGAAACAGAGTCAATTTTGTGTCTCATAGTATTATTCCCCATCTCCATGTGTTAAAATCCTGGCTTTGTTGATACTAGCAGTATTGTTCCTGAAAGAAAGCAGAAGGAACTCTTTTAAATTTCTTTCTAATTTGTCTGTGCTATTATATAAAAACAAATCCACAGACAGTCCATCTTATATGTCAGAAAGGCAAAAGCTGCGGGGCAGAAGGAGATTGACTGTGAAACCACCCTGAGCAGGTTAACAACCTGATTGACTTCAGTGAAGGAAGGGGTCAGAGCTGCTGGTGGACATGGAGTCCTCTCACCTGCCTGGTGCATTGTGCCTAGTGTCAAGTGGGCAAATTTGTACTGCCACTAAGTAAACCTGGATGATTTTTGGAGCTATCTTGATCATTATCCAGCAAGGCACCAAATACAAGATTAAAGGGGATGAGCTGTGGCTTCTTAATTCCCACCCACTTGAAAGCAGCTCTGTGAGTGCTCCTAGACCTTTTCAGAGTCAAAGAAGTTGGATTAAACAAACCTTTCATACTTGCTGAAAATAGGTTTCTTGACTTCTGATAGGTTTGGAGATTTAACTATGTTTACCTAATTACCAGTTCAAGTGTAGAAAGTGACCCTCAATTTCCTACTAGTGGCACTAGTGGAAATAACTGACAGGTCAGATTGTGTTAGCTGTGCAGCCAAATTTATTTATTTCCAGGAACAAGAGGGGTGTTCCTGTATTGTCTGGCACAGATGAAGCCAATTGAGCAAGCATCAGGAGATCAGCAGTTTTACTTCTCATTTACTGTCTTGTTCCTCCAGTCATGCAACCCCTCTGGCACCCTGTTCCCATTGCAAAATGCAGCTGCCGTGCAGACAATTATCTCCTATGCTCAGGAGAAGACCAGAGAATGGCACTGTGAAGTTAAAATATCAGCTGTTCCCGTTTGCACTGTCATGACTTACAGTTCTGTAGTCCTTGCTTTACAAAAGGCCAAACACTACAATATACAACCTGTCCTCCCAAAAAATTACTTTGCAGAGGTACTGAAGTCTCTTCAAAAATTATGTACTTGGTTCTTACACTTATTTTTCCTAGAAACATTCACGCATTTCAGAAGAAGTGGTCACTTACTGCTCACACTGTGTGAATTCTGTCAGCAGTCTTAGTGACTCTGGTTTGTCCATTCAGCCCGAGCAGTAGAATTGACTAGGCTGTGCTCTGCCCTGCTAAATTTGAGAATCTGAAAGGAACTACAGCCTAAGCTTGCCACATTTTTTTTATTCCTTGTTGTTTTCCTGCATTTGAGATAACCCTCTTAAATGTAGCATTGTGGAAATAAGGCAGAACATCTCTCAAGACTTTTGGTAGATGATAGTACCTTTAAAAGTGCAGACTACTGCTGCAGGCTTTTTGATGTATCTGTGCTCGTTGATCCTGCAGTGATTATTATTTTTAAAGAAAAACACACACTGCTGATTTTATAAGTACATTTGCAATCTCCTTTTTTTTTTTCTTCCCCCTTTTTGGAAAATCCAGTGTCTTTTTTATATAGAACAGAAGTCAAAAATCAAAATTGCTTTTTTTATTTTTAATGAAATTAATACTATCATTATTAGAAAAAATCAATTTTGTGTGCTAGTAAGTGCATATACATTAGCATTATTAGCAAGGTCCTTGTTGGCTTGAAAGGATGAAGGTTTTGGTCTTGAAATCATCTAGAATTATGCTAGATGTGAAAATGCAACTGTACTATGTTACTGCTATGGTGTATCATACTTAGATTGTAAAGACAGAAGAAATGTCATTTCAAGCTAATATCATATATTATGAACAAGTTGTTTGAATGCAGCACAGCACTGTTTCTGAATGATTTTTAAATGCTTTGAGGGTCATACCAATAGACCCATGTGTTTGTCCTAACACTACAATAGTAACCTATGAACAGTCTTAGGAGTAAATACTGACTCCAAAGAATGAGGTTTCTGTTTTGTTTGAGTTGACCAGCTGTGACCTCTTTGGGGGGCTGCTGCAGAAAAAAAAAAAATACCGTTATCAGAAAAAAACTGATAGACTCTAAGCATTTCAAGCCACACTGTTCAAAGGAATTAAATGTATTCCTTAATTTCACTTCTTAGTATTGTCTGTTTAGATGTTTATAAGTCCAAACTCACTGCTAAAATATAAGCAGTTAAAAAAAAATTCAAATCTGCCATGTCAAAACTTTATCTTCTTATCTCTATTATGTATTTCAGTAGACAGCAAGCAAAGCAGCCTTTAGCAATGGTAGGAAAATAATCCACAGAGTACTTCCCATGCTGCTCCCTGAGGCCTGGTATGTAAAGCAGACTCTCTCCATGAGAGAGTGACTCAGAAAATGAAGTGCTGGCTTTCTAGCACAGACCTGTGTTAAGCCATCAAGACCATAAAACTTCATCTCTGTTTTCATCCCTTTGAAGTATGAATAACTGTCTTAAACAGTCAGCCGAAAGAACACACAGAATATTAATGTGAAATTTGGCCTTTATGATGTAAAAAGTAAGAATAAGGAACACAGCTAAAATTATCAGTTAGAGAAAGGAAAACTAGGGGAGGAAGGACAGGTCAGGGAAATGTCTGGGGGAGGGTAGGGTTACAAGCATCTTTCTGCTTGAGGCTCCAGTCTCCTTCCAAATTCTGATTATCCTTGGGGAGAGCTTTTGAAGCATAGCAGGCCTGTTTGCCTGGAGCCATTGCTTAAAAGAAGCACAAGTGAGCTCTGTTCCAAATGTTATTTTCCTCACTTATTTAAAGAAATGATGGAATACCTGGAGATAAGTGGCTTAATCTGGTGTTCTCTCAGTTTGGAATAAAACCCACTCAGCCAGTGTGTAGACAGCACAGGGGAGAAAACTGAAGCAATGGAAAATGTTGCACAAATTTAGCAAATGAAATTTTGCACTTTTCTTAGTGACTTGCACAGAATAAGCATGAGTCAGAAGACATCATAAGTGTGAATTAGGAAACAAATTAAATATAGAAAGGAAAGAGCAAGATGCAATAGGGATATGGAACATGGTGTTTCATAGTGGAAAATAGCTGCAGGAGAGAAATGACAGAATAGAAGGTAAACTATGCCAAAGAGGAATAATGGAGACCAGAAATGCAATGTAAAATAACAAAAAAAGCTTATCACCTCAGGAGAGAATTCTTGTATTATTTGACGGATCAGTAGCAGTGCTCAGACAAGAAGCTGCCATCTCCTGAAGGTGTGACAGTGGTATATGGTAGCATAGATTTATATAGAAATAAAAGACCTCAAGTTATCTGCTGGCTCACTTCCTACTGCATTACCACTGGAACGGGGAAGAAAATCAATATGGTGAAAGAAGTGAATTGAACACTGCGGCTTTTGGGATCAAGCAGCAAAATTAGTGAGACCTTGCTGATTCACTAAAGTTGGTCTGATACTCTTTAAGTAGAAGGGTTGGCTTTGGTGGAGTTCCATCACTGATATGATCATACTTACTGAACAGATGAACCCAGAACATGGTCCACCAATAAGGTTGCGCTATCCAGGTGGTCACTGTACTCCCAGAAGGAAAGATTCATAGGTACTGGCTGCTGCTGTTTTCTCTGGAATCAGTTTTGTTGAGAAAAATTTCCTTTAAAATAGAATTTTGTTTCATTTTCAGTAATTGGAGATTTGGAATCTCTATTCTGTCTGGTAGGCTGTGACACACAGTAACAGTGAGAAGTGTCTCTCATTGACAGCTCACATTAGATGGAGAGAAAAACCAAGAACACACCCCTTCCTTCTTTTTCTCCCCAGCTCTGTATGCTGAGCATGTTGCCTTATGGTCAGGTTGTGATAGCTCTTTAATCAGTTAGGTTCAGCAGTTCTGACTGTGTCCCCTCCTGACTCCTTGTGCATTCCCAGTGGCTGGTGGTGTGGGTGGAGCAGAAAGTGGCTTGACTCTGTGTAAGCCTGCTTAGCAGTGACTAAAAAATAATTTACTGAGAGGTTGGTAAGGCACTGGAACAAATTGCCCAGACAAGTTGTGGATGCCCCACCTCTGGTTAAGGCCAGATTGGATAGGGGTTTGAGCACCCTAGTCTAATGAAAGATGTGCCTGTCCATGGCAGGTGGGTTGGAACTAGATGATAGTTAAATTCCCTTCCAACTCAGGCCATTCTGTTGTTCTGTGATCTGTTTGCTAGCAATGTCGTTTTGGCCACAAATCCAAAACAGAACCATACAAACTACTATGGAGAAAGTGAACTTATACCCCAGCCAAAACCAGTACACCAGCTCAAAAGCAAACTGCTGTTAATAAACATAATTTTGGCCTGCTAAATCTGAATTCTGGCATCTCTAGCTTAAAATGTTGTACCTTAAAAAGAGCAGTGATCAGCTAGACACTGGTCTAGATGCTGTTGGTGTTCTGACATTTTCAGTTCATAGGAGGCTTGTCAGACAGGTTCAGTACCTGCTGTGGTGCACCTTCTCAATTGCCAGAGTATGAAGGGAGTAAAAATGCTTGAGGCTAGTGATGTGAACCCACAGAAACAATGCTGTCACCAATTTTGTTAACTTACTTGCCCGATCTAGTAGGTCCCAGGGGGTGGGATGGTGGTGGGGGGAAGATGGGGGAAAAAGCACTCTGTTGTACAAAATCAGACAGGGACAAAGTGGGGTAAAGAGGTAAACTCCCCTCAGAATTGCCCTTCTGAAGCTGCCTAGACACCCTTCTCATTTTTGATTGTGATTTCAGCTGCTGCACTTTTTGCAAAGCTGGTTCTTTATTTTCCTCTCGTGTGAGAAGGAACAGCCTAGGAAAAAAAGCAGGACGAGAGCAAAGGTGGGCTTTTTTTGTGAATGCTGAATAGAACCCAGAAGAGACACTCTTTTGCATCCCTAATAGCTTACTCTGATTTTTTCCTCTCTGGTTTGCTTAGCCTGGTAAATTGTTGTTATTATTATTATCATCATTATTTTTACTACTACTACTACTGCTACTGCTACTACTACTAATAATACATATTAGGTGTTTTCACTTGCCTGTTGCCATTCACCAGCACTTCTTCCATTTATAAACTGTTGGAGTCCAGGACATCCATCTGGCTGGCCTGGCTGTCTCGAGACCCTGGCAGGGGGCTCAGAGACCTTGGCACGAAGTCAAAAACATCTGTGGCTTTGATTTTAGCCCATGGGAAAAGTTGCCAACTTTATATGAGGAATTACAAGTCACAAGGGTTTGAGTAGTGTAGTAGCTGAATTGACACAGGGTGAAAAAGTAGAATTTTGGAATTTTTAGAATGTGATTCAGGGGTACAAGATGGAGGGATTTGGGCGTGTCCTAACCTTCTTCTCCTTCTTCTTGTCTTCCATGTCTTGGTGTGATGGTGACACTTTTCTACTGGTTTAAGGTAGAGACACACTGTCTAATGTAGATGATAGGTATTGGCACAATATTGTAAATACAGTACACGTAATTTCTAGTATAAAATGTAAACACCACCTGAAGCAACACACAGAATGCCATGGCCTCCTTGCTAGACGGAGCTCAGCAGGTCAGAGAAAGAATGTTATAGATAAGGAAAAATAAACAACCTTGAGAAGCTGATCCTACGCTTTCCGACTCTTTGGCTGCACGGGCTAGGAAACAAGGACTTTTACAATCTTGGGGTCATCCCGACACATAGAGACACCACAGACCCTGAGAATAAGCTTCCTAACTTTATCCCAACTTCAAACGAATAACTACTATTGATGAATGGCTTCATTTTTCCATGTTTCTGATTCGAACAGCACTTTTTAAAAGTGCCTTCTCTTGAAGTAGGAATGTGGTGCAGTGGGAATCTTGAGGAAGCACAAGAAGGTTTCTCAGAATATATAGTGACCTAAAGCTCAGAGATTGTGAAACAGAGTGGTGACAACTCACCTAGGTAGACAGGTGTGATATGATGTGTTACAGTAGATACATATTAATAAATATATATGCATATGTATAGCTGCATAAATTTATGAGCAAAGCCAGAATTGAGAAAGATCATATTGCATTCAGGCCTTTATGTTACATTCAAACTTTGAAGGATCTGCATCTGTTGCTCTGCTGCCTAATGGTGTGCTGGATGTTAGGTTAGCTGTCTCAGGGATAACACCATTTTTATGCCCAACAGAATAAATCTATGATTTTTTTCAGGTACACTGCAAAAATGCAGAGTCTGTGGTTCTTTTAGTTTTAACTTTATTTCAGTGATAATTCACCATCTGATAACAGAACATCTCACTGCTATTTGCTGGGGTTTTTTTGTGTTTTTTTGTTTTTTTGTTTTTTTTTTTTTCCATTCTTAGTGTGAATTGTAGGAAGATTTTTTTAAATTCAGGGGGAAGAAAAACCTTTGGAGGGTCTACCTGTTTTGGTTTCTTTTCACTTGTATACATCCAGATCTGAAGTCCATGAGGTGCCCGTGTGGTTCCAGCACCTCCTGTTTTCCCATGGGAGGAGAAGCATAGAGGCCACTTAGCTTCTGCAAGTGCTCAGAGCTTCTCCTGTGATAGGTGTCCTCCTGTCATGGAGGCCATAAGGAACCTACCCCATATACTGGCACCTGGTTTAACCAGCTGGTTTAACCAGCTTGATTTGTCATTCCACTAATCCTTGTGGCATGCATGGAGTGTGGCATGCCTTTCAGAGTTATTGGTGAAGACTAATGGAGATGTGCAAGAGCTACCCACCTAGGTAGCACAGGATCTGAAAAATATGAAAGCTAAAACTTAAGGCTTAATTTGTGAGAGAAAATCTTGAGTTACGTTGTGCTGCTTTCACCTATGATTTTGTTTTTGTAAATTATTGAGCTTGCCGGGTGCTCGAACTTTTTGTCTTCATTAAAGAAACGCAAATAAGGAAGTCAACACAAGTATCCCTGACAACATGTGATAGAGAAGAAAGAGGAGAAGAGAGCAACCAAGTCTGATTGCTTCATAAAAAAGGGGCAAAGCTAAAAACATTTTAATGTATTTAGAAAACTCCAGATTATTTAAACATCAATATTGATATGAATATTGATGTGAGTAACTTGGAAATTCTGTGGGTCTCCAGTAGGTTTTTTTAATATTTAGTAAGCTCTATCCAAGAAGTTGAACAAACTTTGACTGCACATCATTTTTGAACATGCAGGTGCTACAGGGTGCGTGGTCAGTGCCTCTGCTTGGGAAACACAAGTTTTTGAATGTAGTGGTCATCAACTGCTGCAGTCATCAGCAGACAGATTCATCAAACATTTTTGTCAGCAGTTCCAAGATCACTCAGGAGTTAGAAACTGGTGCAGATGGCAAATCAGAAATAAAAATTAATAATTTGGAGATCCAGGTTGAGAAGCTGAGATTCTTCTGAGTATATTAACAAGAAAAGTGAAAACCTGACCATATCTGGTTTTTAGTGCTTCTTCCAGTAGAGTCAGATCACAGTTTAAAAGTAAATACATGTATAAAGGAATGTTTTTTTTTCCTGTTCTTAAGAATTCTCCCTCAAGACCATGCAGTGGCTCAGAAAGACAGAAGCCTAATTTACTTTGCTCACAGCTTATGGCAGCAAATGCCTTTCCCTCACCATCGGTTCACATACGCCAGGCTTGGGTGATTTCTGCTTCCCAAGATAGCCTGCAGAGAGGCTGTTGTTTAGAATGAGCATTTTATCTGAGCAGCTCTTTACCAGCTGCCAGGTTCACTCGTGCCTGTGGCTGTTCACTGTCCTGCTGCTGCTGTCCCACACCCTTCCCGCTCAAGCTCTCCGGCCTTCTGGATTAGCCTTCTTCCTGTTCTTGCATTGCTGAGACTGTATGCAATAGGTTATAACTATTTGCATAATTAAATAACAGCCTAGAGCCAGTACACTTACACACCTACATTCTCTGGTTGTTCTACTAACAATGCAATAGTCTATCCTAAATGCAGTGAAACATGGGAAGGACTGTTTTACCTATTATTGCAATGCTTCTTAAGGAGACAATTGTTACTCGATAGAAACCAGTTCTGAACTGGTCTGGATGATACAAAGAGTCTGCTACCTAGTAAAAATATTATTGCAAGACTTACATATGAGGCTTTCTTAAACACCTTCATTTGAGACATTACCCAGTATCTATAAAATTGGATTTAGGTCAGGAAATAGATTTAATAAAAGTAACCAAGCTCCTCTAAGTTTGAAGTTTTGCTGAACTGTATTTCTGCCTGGGACAAGCAGGTCATTATGAGGTGGGGAAATTGCAATAAGTAACAAATCTGGGGTAGCTACTAGCAACAATGTTGAATTCAAACTATTTGGCTCAATTTCTACAGGTATATAAATCCCCCAGGAAAAGTCTGGCTGCAGGTTTTTCTCCCCTTCCCCAGTGAGACTTTTTTGAGTTTCAGAAGTCTCACATCTCGATACTGGCTACATAGTTTCCCAGTTTTTCTATATATTACCTTCACTTTTACTTCCATATCCTTTCTATCAAATGTCCTTTAATGTTTATTTTTTTACTCCTGTTCTGGAGAGAGGAACATTTGCGGAAATAGATCCCCAAACCCACTGGCAGTATTCAGCCTGTAAAGACCTCAGTGTTTGATAAGCATTAGGTGTATTATTCTTAAAAAATCTTTGTGTAATAAGTAGGTCTGTAGCTATTCTAGTGGCATAACAAATGGGATAGCACAGCTTAAGCCAAAACCTTGAAAATGTGACTTTAAAATGACTATGTGAAATCTTACAAGATTTCCCCTTGCCTTGGTCTCAGACTTTCAGGAGGATGGATTCCTCTTCCTCTTTTTGTTAAGGTAGCATTTTAACAATGTGGGAGAGAAAGTTCAGGTAAAAAGTAAAGTCAAGGAATGGAAATATGTAATAAAAAAGCTTGCAATTTTTGTCAGCAATATGCTTTACTGCATTTATAAGCAGCTGTACCTGCCTTTGATGATCACCAACACACCACCATGTTCCATTAGCAAAGGTGAATTAGGTAACACAACACTGTGCTTAGCACCAGATTAAATGTAGTCTGGATAAACAAACACAGTATATTTCAAATTGCCTACTAATCTGAAGACTTACTGAAGACATTTTTTAAGAAGAGATTGCTTAACTGGAACAGTGGACTCAGACTCTTTTAGCTCAAAGGTGAATCATATTGTTATTTTTATGTGTTCATATAGTCCTACTGCATTCCCCTAACAATTTACTCATTCTTTGTATTTATAATCCTCTGTTTCAAAGACAGGAGGAGCCATCTGTTATTACTGTTAGTAGAAAAGCTAACATACCCTAAAGTGTTTTGCTAGCATTTCTGCTACTGGTAGGTGAGGAGTACCTGATAAGGAGTACAAGTTAGTAGCATGTGTATACTCATCTTGACAAAAACTTTTCAGAATGAGTCAATGCAGCTGTGTGCAGCTGAAAACAACCTGCTAAACTCTCCCATTTCCTAAAATGTGAACACTTATATTGGCGACCAGAAGGTCTTCCTATTAATGCTAGCATGAAGCTTCGCTTCATGTATTAAGTTTACTACATCTGGAGTTCTGCTTCTTTCTTTTTTGTGACTTTGACCAAATAACAAATTAAATTTAATTTGTAGCCACACTGGTCATAACTTCAATAGTGACGGCATGGTCAGCTAACATCTTTTGAATGTTAAATGTCTCTACATGGTTTTTAGTGTATAATTTTTAGAAAGTTACATGTGTGCTTTTGTTCTTTGCTGTAAATGGGGTAACATCAGTAGTGTGAAAACAGAATTAAACAATCCAGTCTGGGGTTTCTTCACATTCATAGATGATTTCTTTTCTAAGTACTAACCAGTTTAAGATGGGAAATGAAGAGAAGATGCCACGTGTTGGCAAAGTACTGATATTCTTGCATTGCGATGTACTATAAATTTGTTTTTAACAGTCAGCAGTATTTTAAAAGGTCAGTGCATTGTCTTGGAGGTTGTGGCAGGAGGGTGAGCCCACTGACTGCTGCTGCTCACTAGCTAAAGGCAACTTCAGCTGGCTTACTTATCTCAGTACCTGCCTCCAGACATTCTTGGTATGCATACATTTTTTTCCACACATTAGCTGGCTTTCTCTTCAGAGACTTCCTGTCTTGTGTTTGCTGTTCTGTTCATCAAATGTGGAAAGTAGTTCTTCAAGCTGGCAGATACAATTACCTTTTAAATCCTTTTTCATTCATTTGGTGCTGTAACCAAATCAACATACAGTATTAATCACACACTAGCTAAAGCTTTTTCTTCAGAACCGTAGTAACTACTACTAAATGAGAGACTTCAGTTCTGTTGAGAGTGCCTGATACTAATTTGGCTGGGTATCAGTTTCACCCACTGCAGTCTCAAGCTGAGAATAAAAGCCTCTTTCACTCAGATGGTCTTATTTATTAGCCTCTTAAAAGTTTCCATGGGCATGTGCTCAGGACTTTTCAACAGAACTGTTCTTTTTCTCCAGTTTTACTCTTGTTCACATTCATTTAGACAGCAGGAAAGTCTGTGTCATTTTAGTCAGGCCTGTATAATTGCTTTGCTTTGAATCCTCATTTCCAGATTGAAGTGAACAGAAGTGACTTTAGGATCATGTCATAGTTAGTTGAGACGCCCTTTACATCAGTGAATTCCCTTTGGATGGATGAAGTGAGCTGTCTGGGCTAGAGTCTCAGACTTGGGAGAGCCAAGGTATTTACAAATGTTAAACATATTCAAAAGGAGAGTTGCAAAAACTGATCTATTCCATGAAAACAGACAAAAAATAATGAGAATTCACTCAATGTGATAAGCTTTTCCTGAGGGCTGCCCATGTTAATTCAGGCAGCTTGCTTTAAAGTCGGTGTTTGTTTTTCATCCTCTGGGGATTGGACAAGGAGAACTTGTATTCCAAAACCAAAACCAGAGCAGAAAGTTGGATAAGTATTATTTTTTGCATCCAAACAGTACTGGCTATTAGGCTGGGGCTCCTGTTTCCTTGAAGGGTTCACAATCACAGCATGTGGCAGATGTTTGTGATGCTGTGCCCTGAACAGCCTAGCATGACATGGCGCTGTGTGTAAGCACAGATGGGTGGCATGCCAAAATGATTAAAAAGGATACAATTGCTACTGATCTTTGCCATGACTAATCCCTTACAGAGGAAATAGTTCATAATAAACATGTATTTTTCCTCCAGACAGTTACAGTTCATTGAGAATAGACTTGACAAAATAATGGGCAGCCTATGGCTTAAACCTAGAAATAAAATCCAGGTATTCAGGAAAGCTTCTGCAGAAACACAGGTCAAATTTTTTAAAAATCTAGGAAAGAAAGGTTTCACATTTAGGCACAAAAACTTCAGAAAGCCCAATGTGTCAGTGAGCAAACAAGAACTGGAACACTGCATGATACATTTCCATTCTTGAAGGGAATATTGTTTACTAAAGTTGTAACAGAAATAGTTGCCATTTGCTATAAACAAGTGTATTTAAAACCACTACTGTAGTATATTATGCTGTGCACAATTAATTTTAAAGCCCATTTGCAGCTTGCTGGATTCTGATTATAAGCTTAATTAAATAGCATTTTATTTCACATTTAGGTTCAGTTTCATTCCTCTCTGGGCACCCCTGCTGCTGCTCCGATCCTCAGCTCTGCTGTTGTCCATGATTTCCTTCTTGTTGCTGGCAATGCCAGTGCTACTGCCCTCGTCTGGTGTTATGTTGCTGCCCCCGCTGAGGATGGAGTGGGAAGAGATGTGGCAATGTCAGCAGCTGTGGAGGCAGTGGCAGTAGAAGTGCTGGGATGAGCCTCAGAGCAAGCAGGTTTGTGCCATGGCCCTGCAGCTTTCTGGACAGCTGGAGAGGGTTAGATAACCGAGGTAATTTCACAGATCACAGAATCCTTTCACTTGGAAAAGACTTGCAAGATTATCACCAGTTTGATGGTTTTGTGGCTATTTTCACTATTGAGTGAACATTTGGGGTGGGAGTTGTTTTTGTTTTTGAGTACAGAAAAGGAACTAGCTTGTAATGAGGACAATAATGTAACTTACAATGGCTTAAAATTTAACACCTAGCTAAATCTAAATATTTTATTGGTTTTTTTCTGCAGTCAGCATGTTTAGCAGCATTCAGAAACACTGACTGAAGCCAGTGAAGTTACTAAGGAGTGATCTATTACAGATGACTAGCACTGAGATTATCATTAAAATAAATTCATTGTTCATAGAAATATATATCTGAAAAAAATTTCCTCAAAAAAATAGAGTGCTCTGTAAATAATTAGATCAATAAAATATTTAAGAAGGTATACACATTTCTGTAGCATTTCTCCACAGCTTAAAAAGTGAAATATAAATGTTGGTTAATAAATGTAAAAAGCTACTACATCCCTTTTAAAGCTAAAAGGATGTTAAAGACAATAGAGTGACCCCTCTGACACTCACAGAACATCTGTGGATCTGGAATTTCCTGATAACTCTTGCTTTGTAACTTACCAAACAGGTTTTCTTTCTTTTTCATAACCCTATCTGAAAGTTAGTCTAAACTTTAAACATTTTTTAATGTAAATTTTTTTTTCTGACCTCTATTCTCCTATGAGCCTTTAACAAACACACCTTATGGTTTGTGGACTGAACTAATAACTAAATGTTCAGCCAAGAAAAACAGTTATTTCTCAGCTTTCATTAATGAGGTTAAGTGCAGGACAGGTCCTTTTCTGCATATGGGGAAACCAGTACTGTAGTTGTACATCAGGAAGTACAACAGGAAGTACTGCTACAGAGGTAGGTTCCATTTACTATGAAACCACAACTAAAAAAAAATGCACAATGAAAAGAAAAATAGCATGGGATTGATTTCAATAAGGACAGATCTGGGATAAATCTTGTAAAATGCTATATGAAAGTCAGATGCTTCATGGAAAACTTGATGAGAAGTGAACAACATTTTGCAATATAAAGCTCTTTTTGACCACTGCTTTATCAAGACCTTTTTCATATGATAAAGAAATTGTCCTGATGATATTCCAGATGCAAAGTAATGGAAAAAACTAAAAACAAAGCAAGAATTATTTACCTCAGATTTGGCTCAGTTCACAAATGTCCACATATCATAGAATCACAGAATGGTTTAGGTTATAAGGGACCTTAAAGATCATCTATTTCCTACCCACATGGACAGTAGACCAGGTTGCTCAGTGTATCCAACCTGGCCTTGAACACTTTCAGGGGTGGGACATCCACAACTTCTCTGGGCAACTTGTTCCTGTGCCTCACCACGCTCATAGTGATGATTTTTTTTTCCTGATACCTGAACTGTATCTACCCTCTTTGATTTTAAAGCCATTACTTCTTACCTACCAGTACATGACCTTTTTTCATGGTTACCCTTGAATTTTTTTTTAATATACTTAATTCATTAGTATTAATACTTATTTTCTGCCATGTTAAGTTCTGTCTTCTCTTGGGTTTTTTTGTCTTTTTCTTTTGCTGTGTGAGTAATTGTCATTGTTTAAACCCCAGTCAACAGCCAAGCTCCACACAGCCGCTCATTCCCCCACCAGCAGGACCAGGGAGAGAATCAGAAGAGTAAAAGCTAGAGAACTCACGTGTTGAGATAAAAAGAGTTTAACAGGAAAGCAAAAGTCACACACACAGGTAAGGTAAAACAATTCATTCAGCCCTACCCATGGGCAGGCAGGTATTCAGCCATCCCTACAAGAGGAGGACAAGAGCCATTAGTCTCAACATATCCCACTTCCACCTTCCTTCCCCCACTTTATATCCTGAAGATGATGCCACATCATCTGAAATATCCCTGTGGTCAGTTTGGGTCACCTGTCCTGGCTGTGTCTCCTCCCAGCCTGCCAGGCACCCCCAGCTTCCTCACCAGCATGGAGCACAAAAAAGAAGAAAAGGCCTTGGCTGTGTGTAAACCCTGCTCAGCAGTAACGGAAACATCTCTGTATTATCAACTCTGTGTTCAGCAAAAATCCAAAACACAGCCCAATATCAGCCGCTGGGAAGAAAATTAACCCTATCCCAGCCAAAACCAGCACAGTATTCTTTCAGTTTATGAATGGAATAAAGCCTGATGAATACGAAGTACTGCTACCCAAGATAGAGTTAGTCAAGTTATTGATCTTATTCCTGTAGAAAACATCTGCAGGTATCTTTCTTTACCCTGGATTTATAAATAGGATTGGGATTATTTTATATACCTGCACAGGAGACAGGATGAATCCTTTTTACGGTCAGCCTGTTGCTGTGAGTGTTAAGAGTGCTAGAGTGCAAGTAGTTGAGCCTAGAAGGTCTTTGAATAAGTCATCAGTCATCATAACAAATTACAAGTGGGTAATATACATGACACAAATTATAGGCATCAAACTTCCCAAAGGTATTGCAACTGCTGACAGGACTTCCCATCATTAATTACCAGATGGGGAGAGAAAGGGAGCTGGAAATAAGCAAATGTTCAACTATGTGAAAAATGAAATTAAACTACATAGTGTTCTCTGAGGCTGCTAGTATGTAAAGACAAAGGAAGATGCAAAGCTTAAGACCAGTTAAAGCAAGTGGAGTTAAAATTACCCATAGCATCTAGGCTAGCCTAAAGTCCTCTTTTGCACCACGCTACAGCCAACTAATGTGACTTTTGAAGCCAAAAATACATTACAGGTGGCCTCAACAGTCCAGATGAGGTGACAGATGAAGTGGTGTCCAAGACCAATTTGTTCCAGACAGCTTGTTCCTGTGTCCAGAACAAGGCTAATAAACAGATGACTGAAGAAATGTGAAAGGAAAACATGTTTGAACTAGAAGATACTTATTGATCAAAGTAAGACAGGTGAAAAGGGCTTAGCATGTTTGTGGGTTTGGGATTGTATTTCCTCTGAGGCCTGTCAGTTTAGCCTTGAATTAGAGCCACTAAATGATACAGATAGGTAAAGCAAGATTCAGACACCTTGTTGTTGGAGGATCCCTTAACTACCATCTGTTTGTTTCTACAACCTGGCCTCAAAAATACTACCTGCTACTCAGTTGCTACCCAAAAGTACCTGATTTTGAGCTGCTCAATACTTGTCTGTTGCTTGAGTGAGGATCCAGATACAGGTGCGATAAGTAATGGATGAGGCTAAAGGGGCTTGGCTTCCGTAATATGCAAGTTTGAATGTCTGCTCTGTGATCACATACTCATCTACAAATGTCCTTTTCAGGCTTTGAGCATTCAAATTTGTATGTCCTCTTCCCTGGAAAGTGTGTGGGGCAAGCTCAGGCACAGATCACTCTTCTGTCAGTCTTGTATGTGAAATCAAATGTTGCACGTGAAATTAAAAACAGTGCAGTGGGCATTGGGGAAAGGTTTTATCCCTGTTATTTTGTTATTTTGGGGATTTCTTAACCAATAGTATGACCATCTCTGGCATTTGAAATATTATGTACTGTACAGTGCAATGAAACCTCTCTTTGTTGCCAAGGCATTGTGCCTGTTCTTTAATTTGTGTATGTGTTTGCACAGGTATGTGTCTAACTAAATGTATGGATAGCTGTGCAGGTCTACACTGAATGAAGGCATAAGACTTTTTTTTTTTTTTTTTAAGTATGTGGTGAAAACAATGTACTCTTCTATTTTTAAATGCCTAATTTTTAAGTTTTATAAAAGTCTGACATTGCAAAAAGTGCACATGTCCAGATGTGATGCTACATGATGGTGGAAGAATTAGGATAAAGATAAAATGGAGGAACTTAAGAAAATTTTAGTGGTGAAAGAATAGTGAGATGAGGGCAGCTGGTTCCTGTTAGGTAAAAGGCTTCTGTTTGAAAATTTTCTGGTAAATAAGACAGATCTTGTTTGGCTCTGTTGAAGTCAGCCAGTCACCCTCTCTACAGAAATGTTCAGTGGGTTTTAACGTATCTTTACTTGTGGTTACAAGAATAGACAACTGTGCAATCCTTGTGGCAATGCTACTGTTAAAGATTAGCAGCCTAGCAGAAAAAAAATAACACTGTGATACACAAATTAAAAGAAGTTTGGTCGTTTGGCTTGCCACACGTAGATGGCTATAGCCCATTTCTAACTCTTAACCTTTTCCATTTCTGTTGAATAAAAAGTATTTTAACACTTAAAGTAATTGTTAAGATATCTAGAATTCTCTGATTTTTAAGTCTAACAAGGAATGTGCATTTTTGAGTGGAGATAGCTGAAATCAATCTTAACTGTCACACCAAGAGTAACTCCGCATCAATGCAGAAAAAATACAAAGCACATAGCTCCCCAACCTGGGGCGCTCCTGCCTCATTCGAATTGCAGGATGTCCCCTGTTCACTCTTCCCTCTGGCTGTCCCCAGGGAGCCACAGTGTGCCACTGCGTGTTTATCCAGTACTCACTGTGCCTGACTGGCCACCATCAAACTTGTGTGCAGCCCCAGGGGACCATTGTGCTGGGAAGCAATCGCCTCACCCAAAGCTAGGGGCTAAATCTGCAGAGCTGGCAGTAGCAGGAAGTCTAGTGTTAAAAATAGGTTAGAAACTGTTGTAAAAAGGGGTTTGAAGGGGTAGTTGTCAGAAATACTGTACTCAACGTACCACAATACACCTAAGTGAAGTGCACCACCCCCAAGCGAAACGAGCCAGCTTGGACAGAACTGTAATGGGCCAATCAAGCGCCTTGAACCTTCATGCAAATGAAGCATCCAAACAGAAACCAATCCAAACTGACAAAAAACAGGATAAAAAGGGGCATCTGACCCACTGAACCCGTGCCGCTCCACCTGGAACATCGGGGACATCGCTGCTCAGAAGAGCCAGCGCCGGCGCTGCAGCATCCTCGACAGGAACGCTCCTGCTCAGCCCCCGGGCCCCCTTGCTTTAGGCCTTTCTTTTTTATTGTAATAAATGCTGAAATCACTTTTTGTACCGGGAGTGTGGTCCCGTTTTTAACATAGGGCAGTGTTGCCCATCTCCACGACTCTCCCTCAGTCCTTCTTTGCTATGACAGTGCATTTCCGTATCTATGTGCAATAGGAAAGAATTTTGAGATCTCTTGCTTGAGATCAAAGATTCAAGTCTTTGCTGGGGCTGGTTTTGTACTCTTGTAATTCATTAATCTTGGAGTGACATCTTGAAATCACCCCTGTGCTGAGATTACAGAGGATAAAATTGTTTTCTTGCAGTATAAGCATATAATGTAGTTTGATCTCCATTTACTGCATGTGAAGTATCTGGAATCTATTCCAATACAAGTTATAGTGACTGTATGTCTCATGACAAAAATGTCTGGATTACAGTATCTCATAAATTGCTGTAGTAAACAGGGCATGTTCTCCCAAATGAAGAAAGGCATTCTTAGCTGTTTAGTAGTAGTAAACCCAAAAATTCAATTTATTTTACTTTTAGGCTCAAAGAACAGACCAGGTGAGTGCTATGTAAGTACCAGAGGACTTCTTGTTATGCTTTAGACAAGCTAATGGATGATTTGTGAGAAAACACTAGGATAGGACTTTGTGCAAGAGACTTGTCATTGTTTAAGATGATTGATGTGTGATGCTTAACTTCCTGTTCTTTCAACTTTCAGATGGAAATGAGCATCCTGATCTGCACCAATCTCTTTGTGAGGCTATCTCAGACTTGTTTGTTTAGAAGAAGTCAGTGTGGATGGGCTTGTTTCAGAATTAGATTCTAAAAAGTATAAAGGCATTATTACATTGAATTGATTTTCCACAAGGAAAGATTTTCCCAAATAGTTGTTCCATTTTAGGTAAGCTAGAAATTTAACTTTCCAGGGAGGAGAAGCCCCTGGTGCGTTTAAAAAAGATTTTATTTCAATTTACTGCCAAATCTTTTTACACTGCTTGATGTCATTTGTACTGAATGCATACATACTACTTTGCAGGTGAGAGGAGGTTGTGTTAGTTGTTCTGGGGAGGTTAGTGGAAAGATTTTAGCTTTATTATATTTTATTTTTTTAACTATGTGCTGATTTTAGTTCCTTAGAGTGATTTTCATTTAGAGCTTCTGGTTTTGCCTTGGAGGTGCGGGTCTGTTGCCATCCCATAAGAAAAAACACCCAGATCTTGTAAGGTATCATTCAAAATGGTATTTTTTTAGCAAGACACTCCACAGACCCTATTTATGACAGAGAGAGCTAGTTAGCCACCCCTGACAGTCATTCAAGTTGTTGTAGGATTTCCTAACAAGAAAGCAACTCTATCCATAATTTCTACTGTCAAAAAAGAAAGACATTCTCCACAGAATTTCTTGTGCTGTGTTAAAAGACAGGGCTTTACCAACAGTGCTGAGTGCTGAGCCCACAGGCTCCTCCAGCACCATGCAAAGGCTGTGGTGGAGGAAGGTGTGTAGCACGGTGTGAAATGGCACAGTGTGGCTCAGCACAGCCTGACCACCAGCCTGGCATGCAGCACCTGCCCAGTGGAGCTGTGGTGTGAATCACTGCCCCCTAAATGTGCAGTGGTCTCTCTGTCAAAGCTTGCAGTTTCCCACAAGTACAATATTAAGTCATTTATAATGCTTCACCACTGCTGTGATGGACAGGATGGGTACAGACAAAATGGACAACTTCTTAAAATGGCAAAACTTCATTGGAACAGTTTCTTCCACCATATCCTGCCGTTTTACTGTCATTACCTCTTACTAGTTTTTTCTATTCCTCCTTTTGTCAGCCTTCCTGTTTTCCTGTTTTGGGGTTGTTGAAGTTTTTGCTATTTTTCTAGTTCCAATCTATTTATGATTTTATTATACATTTTCTCATTCTATTTTTCTAACAAAACATATTCTTCATCTCCCTTGCCTTTTAGTGCAGTGTCCTGTGATTTTTTTTGATGTAGTTTCTTTGGAGGAAGTGGTCTGTCTTCCCATTTGTTTACATTACACTGGCCACAGTAGGGCACTTGGATAAAGTTATGCTGAAATCAAATAACCCTGTGCTATTTTTCTGCCTTTTACTTCCTCTGGACAAGTTAATATTTAACTCCAGTAAAAAGTCATACTGAGGAATTTTTTTTCTTCTTTTCCCCCTCACTATGTGTCCACTCAGTGTGTGTCCACTGCCACAACTCCAGAAAAAGTGAACGGATCTATGCCATTTTCTTTTCTATACTAGTGTTCCCAAGGTTTTCATGGGATTCCCTAGCCACTTCACTACTTCACATCTAATACTGAATCTTCTGTCCCTTCTTACCTTCCCCCTGCTATGTGGAAAAAAGTAAGTGCTTGTGCTAAGCAGAGTCTCATTACTTGTTCTGCTTTTCACAGCTTATTTTTAAGACATTTTTGGTCTCTAAGGTAATGCAAATAATTTCCCTAGATGTTACTGTGTTTTGCAAGCCTCTGCTGATGTTCTCTGTCTAACAAAAAATGTACTGTGTGAACCTTCATAAAATACACTGTAGAGCCACAGGAATTAGATCGCAGTCTAGATCGCAGCAGTGTCCCAAATCTGCCCAGCAGCTGGACTCCCTTATGGCAGAAATAATGTGGACTGAGTAGCTCTGAAACCAGGATTTGCATATTAAACTGCAGCACTGGAATCAGTTCTGTGAGGAAAAGTGCCAAAGGCCTCTTGACATATACTTAAGTGTTATTTGAGAGTATTTTATCCAACAGCCTAATCCTTTTTTTGCATATTTTAATTTAACACCAAGTCTGAAAATTTATTCTACCATTTTTATTTTGCCATTTTTAAAATAAAGATAGAGAATCTTCTATCTGGTGTTTAGAGGTGTTTAAAAGGCAGGGTTGTGAAGGTTGTTTTTTTTTTTTCTCCAGCTGATGTTTATTTGCGTAAGCCTTTTGAAGTTGATAAACTTTCCTTTCTGAAACTATGCAGGGTCCAGGCTCCTGTAACTTCCATTGCTTTGTTCTGTTTTCTTGACTTCTCCTGCCTGGCATTCTTCAGATGTCAATTCTTGAGACCTGCCATCACTCTGAGCCACCCTTCCAGCTTAGCAGTGGGCCTCTGGTATTGACTGGTTTGTACCACAACCTCAGAGAGAGATAAAAGGAATGTGGTGTCAGACAAGCACAGTGACACTTCCTCCTTAGCAGTTACAAAGTGTAAATAGCATGCAGTATCTGCACAGAGATCTGCAAATATCAGTGAAGATGTACACACTGGGCTGCATTTAAAATGTTTTCCCAAAGGGATGTTGGCATTATGTGCCTGATTCCCTATCTGAGATTACGCACAAAGCTACGTAAACCTTATGAACAGCCAGCACAGGAAAATAACAACTGCATGGGGCTGGCAAAGGCAGTGAAGAGTATGGAGAAGGGTTTGTCTTTAACCCACTTGGAATTATAAAACTCACTTCTTCAGAGAAGAGATCAAAGTCTTGTGTAGACAGCGACATGTATTTCTCATTCTTTCAATAAATGAGTGTGTGTGCTGTTCTCACACAGGGAGGGGAAGAAAAGGAAAGCCTTCTGAGTATGCTTACAGCACATGTCTTTGTGCAAGCTTTAAAACTAATCAGTTGCTGGGCTGTGCAGTATGGGCTAAGCCAGATGCGAGATGTGTAAATGCACATATGAAGGATCAAAGATCAAAGATTAGATGATGATGGAAACTAGATGCCTCTAACTTGAGGTGTGCTGGGGCACAGATGGAATTTTGAACATACTATTAAGTGCTTTCATTTCTTTTTAAGAATTGGCCTAGGCTAGCAGCATGAAATATTAATTGTATCATAGTCCTTTCCTACAGTTTTGGTAGTATCAAATATGGGAAAGAAAATTTGAGCCAATGCTGTTAATGTTCAACAACCATTTCATGGTCACTTTTTGTTGCTGATACTTTTCCTTCCACTACCTTTGCCAACAAATGACACAGAGCAGTGGGCAGAAACTGAAATAATTTTGGTAGAGTTATTTTTCCTTTTTTTACCCAGCAGTTAAAGAGAGTAGCACTTAACAAACATTAACCAAATACTGCCTTCTGCCAAAGCCATTTATACTACTATAACCCAAACGCATTTATATAAAAATACCACCGCTGATATATTCTGATATACAAACTTTAAGACAAGATTTTCTTTGGTATTGTTAGACTATGTATCAGATAGTAAGTTCCCATCAAAGGTCTCTATAATGTGGTTTCTCAGTCTAAACTATTTTATGTATCAGCTTCTGTCCAAAGAGATGGCAAACTACACAATCAAGTAAGTATCTAACCTTTCTTACAGTTGTTTATAAAAGTACCATACAAGTCCAGATATACAGACCTTCTGGAGCAAGATGGAGCACACATGAAAATAATTACACTAAACAGAATTGCTTTCCTACAGTTCATTACCACAGTTACTTTGATGAAGTAGCAACTTCATCATTATAGCTACTAAACAATATTTAAGTAGCCAAAAGCCAAATACCTTCTTAGAGACATTTATAGAAGATTGACTTGCTTGCGCAGATTCTTCTTCGTGTCCAAAGTGAGATTTGTAAAAGTGCAGACTCATTTTCCTTCTAACTGCGCTCCAAGAAAAAGCGAGGAAGTATTTCCTATCATCCCATTGTTGTATCTCACAAATGGATTCGTTTGTGACTTCATTTGGTGGTGTGAGCAAAGCCAGATGGTGGTCACAACAGAACCAGAAAGTGCCAAGTGTTTTCATTGCTCAAAAAAAACCCTGCTATTCCCAGCTTCATCTGGGCTATTGTGAGCCTCTGAAATGTGACTGCCAGTAATGGGGAGATCCCATCACATTACATGTAGCAAGCACCCTGGCCCTCACAGAGTGAAACTGTCATTCATGTAAGAGCAACCATTTGACCAAATTTAATCCCAAACCATTTGACCAAATTTAATTCTTGTGAAAGGAATACTGAGTTAAAAATAAGACAATAGGTGAAAACCAATATACTGGGACTTTGTGGGGACTGATAGTTGTGGGGTGACAAAGTGGATATGTGCAACATGGGAAAATGAGCTGCAGCAAACCTCTGGTATTACATATTATTTAAAACATTTGGTTTGTAAGTAATGGATTATCTGACTCTGGAAATATTTTTCTTCAGCTGTTACTTCTCTAGAGTAGTTTTGTAACTGTATAACTACTGGAAGAATATAGGAAAAGTTATATGGAATGATGTGGAGTGCAGCAGGTCTCCAAACTCAACCCCCTGCCCAAAACAGGCTTAGCTGTGTGATCAGACATGGTTGCTCAAGACTTTGTGTCACTGAGATTTGAAGTCCATGAAGGACAGAGATGGTACAGCCTCTCCAGGTAGCCTGTCCCAATGTTTATTTACCCTGCCATGGAAATTCCTGAGGCCTGCTTTCTCCGGCTGAAAACTCTCCTGTTTCTACCTCTGGCAACTATTGTCAAAAATTCCTAGCTGCCAGTAACCTCCTTGTAGGCAGAGCAGACACCTTGAAGCTGCCCTCCTCCAGTCCAGCTTGCTGCCTTTCCTCACAGTGTCTGCTGAAGTCTTATGTACAACCAGGCCAGCATCATCTACTGCTCTCACCTCATCCACAAACCCAATTATTTTGTCACAGATGATCATCCATCAGATCAGGTATCACTTAGCCAGTCTCCATCTTCTGCCTTGTGTGCTTGTACTTGCCTAAGAGTTCTTGCTTCACACATGCTTTCCCTAGGGGCTGAAAATGAGACAATCAGCCTGTAGTTCCTCAGACTGTTCCATCTGCCCTTCCTTTAGATGGGTACAATGTTTGTTTTACCTTGGCTATCTGGAGCCTTCTCCAGGCTCTATGATTAATCAGAGCTGAAAGAATACAGCTTTTTGAGGATAGCAGGTAGCATCCTCAGCACCTTTGGGTGCAGACCAGCTGGGCTCACAGGCATAGGTAGGTTGACAGCTCTCTTGAAAGCCACCAAGTACCTCATCATCTGTCACTAAATCACTGCCCTCCCTTGAGCAGCTGGTTCAAATATGCTTTTTTAACCTCCACTGGCTGTAAATTAACTGATGACTGTAGCATCTCGGAGAGAGCTATGTGAAGTGTTCTGATATTTTCATTGTCATTCTGTTCTGCTGTGACTGTCACTTTCTTTTCAGTGTTTTCTGCTCTTAGCATACTTCCAATTTTTTGAGAGACTGTTCCAGTCTGTGTCGTTCATCTTAGGATGGCGAAAGTAGCCTTGTGCAGGATTTTCCCACATTTAAAATTTTTCCACGTGTGACTATTTTAATGTTAGAAAGATGCTCAGCTGATGGAAATAGGTTTGTGTTCTCATAGTTTCATCCAAATTAACTGAAATACATTAATTACATGGCTGCACTGCCAGTCTGGCAGATTTAGAATTTTCTGAAGATTCTTCAGGCTACTAGTAAAAATTCAACCTTCAAAGGTCAAGTCCTCTATATTGACTGCAGATTTTGATACATTAATAGGTAAAAACAATGTGATTTCAAAAATGAAACCCTAGCAAAATGTAGTTTGCCAAATAAAAGGTAGATATGCAAAAGCAATTATTCTTAAGAGGGTTTGAGATGCAGAATTTACTAAAAAATTAAGCTAAAATATAGCTACTAAATTGAGAAACAGTCACCTCTCACATGCTAGATCTAATTAATCTGAAAATAGTTTCTCTGAAACTTCACTTTGCACCTTGGCCGGTAATATTAAGAAGGTTTCTTAGTGTTTCTTTCATATGTGCCTTCTCTTCACGGATCATGGTAGGAGGAGCAAAGGCAGGAAACTCTGAACCAAGGAGGCAAGGGTGGGAGAAGTCTTGTGTTTTAAGGAAGGAGAGCCCATGAGACTGGAGATACTGAGACTGGAGGAACAGACCTCTTTCTTTGTGCCCTTAGTTACACAAGCAGGCAGAAATGTTTAAAAACCAGCAAAGGAAAATGCTTTGAGTAATTGCTGTGAAAACAAAGTGAAGTTTCTCTTTGGCCCTTCTGATTTTAGTTATTTGAAGAGAACAAGAGCTCTCCAAAGGTCTGTTGCACTAGGGAGCAGGGACATTATCTCAGCGAAATATTTTGTTTGCAGGGTTTCCTGGCATAGCAGCTATTTGAATTAAATTTAGTGGGGAAGGAGGAAGAAGAGAGGGAA
Source organism: Vidua macroura (assembly GCF_024509145.1). Classification (NCBI taxonomy): domain Eukaryota; kingdom Metazoa; phylum Chordata; class Aves; order Passeriformes; family Viduidae; genus Vidua; species Vidua macroura. The sequence continues at coordinate 15,863,713 of NC_071611.1, forward strand.
GGAAGAGTATGTGTAGTAGTTGTATTTTGCCTACTATTAGAAGTGCTTGAAGAAGATATAAATTAATTGTGTAGTCTGGATATTTATTTTTTCATTGCTATCTCATTGCTGTCTCATTGTTGAGGATTAATATATCTCACAGTCAACAGCTGCTCAGTGCTACAGTGCCACAGGCACAGCAGAAAGAATAAATGCTTTTGGTCTCACTGCCACAATTTAGGTTCACCTGGGTTTGCTCTGGTGTAAAAGCAAATCCCCTCTGCTCTTGGGGGCCCCTGTAGGAACAGGAATTGAATATGCCAGGATGCAAGGCTTTCAAGGCTTATCATACATTAATTCTTAAGAGCACTTCCTTGTTCTGCATGTCCAGCAAAGACATGCCATGTGCATAACATCACTGCCTGGAATGTTGTTAAAAACAGGTTTGCTATTTTTGCAGAACTTGAAAAGGCTTAAAGGGTGGCTTGGACTAACTCAAAATTAAGGTCAACAGCATTTCAACTCCTTCTTGTAGGTATTACAAAATTATCCTAATAATCTAGTGGTTCAAAGGGGTAATCAAGATTTAACTGCCTGGTGAAAGCAACATGTTTAATTAGCAACAGTCTCTTGTTAAATGAAATTATGAGCATTACCTACAGACATGTCATGTGCACTCTTCCAGTACATTTTCCATACTAACATGATTTCACATCAACACTGGGGAATCTCTATTTCCAGAATCACTAATGCAACTCACACAGCTCTTGCCACAATATATTAAAGACTCACTCATAACTGTTGACGCTAAGCCACAATTTTCACTTTCCCTATCACACACCAGTCAGTAAATTACACTTTGAAGCCGTACGACCATTTCTGCTCCCCACCCCCATGCGTACCAAAGGCAAGTTGTCTAAAAGGAAACATTGATTTGTTGATTGATTTTGATTGTAGACAAACTAAATTCATCAAAGATACTGACAATTTTATTAATTAAACATTTTCTGCTAAAAGAGTCCTGAAATGTTACTTGTTTAAATGAGAGAATTAAGGGGGTCACGTCCGTGAAAAAATAAAATTTAAAAAAATTTAAGATATGCAAGATTAATTTTTTCTTGATACAGAATAAAACACCATTAGTTGTATGTGACTAGATCTCCCAGAAGGCTACGTTTCCAAATCCAAAGGAAGTACTTTTTTTAAAATGTAGCTAGATCTGTATCTGTCAGAAAAAGTTCCAGCATCCTGTCTTGGAGTAGGTGACATGGATTTTAAAAGATGACATCTGCTCAAGGCCCATCCTGACATATTATTAGCAGAATTTTTTCATCTTTTACACAACTTAGTCATTTTCTTAGGAAACTTCGAAAACTTCACGGTTTTTGAAGAAAACAATATATTTTTAATTATACTGTTTTACTTCAAGGATTTGGTTGTGTTCTTAACTTTTTCTTGTCAAGCTCTATTATAGATACAAAAACCAGACAAAATAAAACAAATACTGGCAGATCCTGGAAGAATGCAACCATGTTTAAGACTCTAACAGCAAAGCTCAGTTTGAGAGGCAAAGTATTTAAAAGAGGGTACTGAGCAGGATATTTCCCGCTTGGAAGATACTGTATATAAGGCATGGCAAATAAGGCAGACAATGATGCAAGCACAGACATCTGCATATAGAACTGTCAGATCCAGAAAAGGGAAGGGGGTAAAAAAAAAAAGAGGTGAAAAAAAAAAAAAGGATGGGGCGGGGGAGCAAGGGGGAACCAAGAAGAAAAAAAATCCAAACTATTATCTGTATGCAAAGAAAGTATGCAAAACCAACTCACTTCTGCTATAAAACAGAAGAATTAGGATACATATTCCAGAAAGATATAGTAACATCTTGAAATAACTTAAAAGATCTTATTAGTTAGATTCTTAAAAATTGGGTAAGTGTATCTGTTAAAAGTCTGCTGGCTTGATTTCAAATAAAAGAACATAATCTAAAGGCTATTGCTTTTCATGTCTGTTAAGGCACCTGGAAGGCTGTTGTCTGTCAAAAGCAGGTTACTGTTAATTTATCACACTGTAGTCTAGAGCATTAAAATGCACTAAATTGATCCATTGAAAAGATAATTTGAAAATGTACCTAGATTACTGAAACATTAAGCTAACAATGAATGGTATTGCTAGCTGGAATTTGGAAGCCATTTTACATTACAAAATTTTCCTTATTTAAGTTGACTGAAGAGGTACTCCCTACAATATTAGCTCTCCTAGTTATTCCATGACTAAAAGAAAACCACCACTATGAGTTTCAATAAAAGAAGATTGAAATTTTAAAAGTATTGTGGCAGAAGTTATATTAAATCATGTTTATTACTTTTCATGACTGGTGCTGAATTCAGAGCTGGCAACAGTGCTGAATCTGGAAGGATTAAATCCTCCTGATCAGCATAGTACATGTATGTTGAAGCAGATGACCTCTTTTATTTTTATCTTGTACTGCACTCATGTTATGACCTAGGTCAATTTTTAATTGTCAGATTGCTTGAAAATGCACCAGTAATGATGATCTGACTGGTGACCTTGACTAAAACTGCAGTGTTGTAGGTTTTCTGTCATTTTTTCTTGTGCTCGATAGGAAGGAGCAAGAGCCAAACACATGCTCCCTTGTCAAACCAAACTTCAGGCAGGCAAGAGATAAAAGCACAAGTATTAGGTTTCTGGGATCAAACCACCCTTTGATCCTAAAGGCTTTCAGCCTGGTGATCCTTGGTGTTACAGGATACTTTGTTACCAGAGTTATCATCAGTAAACCAAGTAAATAGTTGTTGTTATTAATGCCACTCAAAATGCTTATGTGTTAAGTGGGGACTGAACGAGTGCAGTGACTTCAATGCACTGAGCTCTTTTAGAAAGCTCTACTATGGAAAATTAAATGATGTTAGGGGCCTTTGAGTGGCACACATGGTACTTCAGCAATGATTTCAGCGGCTACTCATTGCTTTGCAGCAGTGGTGGTCAGCTGAACTGAGAAATTGAACCAGCTTTAAACCACAGGAAAAAAAAATAAAAGAAAGAAAAGAAAAAAAAAGGTTATTCAGTAGGCAGAATGCAAACCAGTTTCCCTCCTAGCTGCCCACGGGATGATAGGATCATGGTGTGAAGGCTGGTGTAAGCTGAGTATGTGACTTGGGCATTTAAATTCTAACAGAGCAAGGTGACTGCTCTCTAGTCAGTTTTAGAGAGGGTTTTGGAGGGTTTTTTTGTAGTTCACTTTTCCCAGAAGAAATTCTTCCTTATCTAATGGCAAACGTATCCTAAATAGCTATGCTCTCTTACTTTTCCTTCTGTACAGAAGATACAGTGAGCATACACAGGATCTCTCTTGACTCTATCTAAACAGTAATATTTGAAGCATCTAATCAAGCAGCATCTTTGCTACCCATAGTAGTAGTACTATTAACAACAGAAATACAGACAGGGTATTACACAAATGACTAAGTACAAGGCAGGCTGAAAGAGGTAGGGTAAAGAGGCTCTGACAAGTAGATTTCAAGCAACTGAGTCAGCAGTCCATCCGCTGCACAGAATATTTTATTATTTACCATCAGTTTTTCAGTCTTTTTGAACTAGTAGTTCTGGTATCATAGAAGGTACTCATGTAGATTGTCTTGAGGTGCAAATTCTTAAAAACTGTTTTCTGCTAAAAATGACTTCCTGGAAATTCCCAGTACTATACGCAGTGAAGTCTGTTGTAGCTTGTGCAAAGGTGGTAAAGCACAACTGTCTACGAGAGATGGGGTATTTCCCTCAACTGCCTTTGCTCACATGCTTTAATTACCCATTAATGTGAAAGTCTGTGAAGACTCCCTGAACAACTTTCAGGTGGTTCTGAAGGAAGAGGTTGGCAAAAACAAGCTCCACTTCAGATTAAACTGCTTGCCTCCCTAGCTGTTTGCATGACCAACAGTAAGCAGTCCTTTATGTTAATGTCTAAGTAGGAGAAACTTCAGAACAAACTGCCTTTGTAAGAAACACATGCTGCAATTACAGCAACAGTTCACAAATAAAAATATTTAGTCTGTTTTGCCATTTGCTAATACTTGTAATGAAGTCCACTGCCATCTCAGGAATGAGACAGCTCGCAGTAACTATGCACGACAAATCTGAATTGATACAGAAGGAAATAATATCATCCCTCAGTGTCCTCTTCTTTCATCCCCAAGCTTCTGTGCCACACTGCAGCACTAACTGGAGTTAAAATCAGATGAACAAGTTAAACCTAAACAAGCACAAATGATCATATGGAGGAAAGGCAGGGCTTATGTAAGCTGCAGCTTCAGTCATGTATGGAAAACTATACCAAAAATATCTTTGGCCTTCATCATTAGAATTTATTTGTGGTATTTTCAGAGGAGACTTCAATTGTAGGAAGAGACAATATCATTAAAAAAAATAATTTTATTTTTTCTGTACTTAGTGTTAAAATAATCTGGAATGCTTGACAGAAAGCAGAAACCAGCAGTTCCATCAGTAATATTTAGACACTACTGCAGCTCTTTAAGTTCTGAGAAACTTCAGCTATTTTGGATACAAAAGCAAAACTCCCCATAGTGTAAGAAATGTAAAATTACAAGTCTAAATCTCATCAGGCACAAAACTGAAGTTTTCCTGAGAAGATGTAATTACAAACTAGAGTATAAACTTTATATCACAATATCAGGGTGCTTTAAGAATATAAAAGATTTGAATTCTTTAATACTCCATGCTGAAGACAAAATTTTCAGGAGGATTAAGAATTACATGTAACAGAACTGCAGCAAACAGATCTAAGTAAAATGGTAACAGCTGGCTTTGCATATCCCCTTTTGCATAGCTTTTAGATAATTTCTAATGTTATATTCCTGAGATCTTTTAGTATTCAGTATGAAGTGCAGTCCAGCTGCTTTGTACCCCACCCCTTCATCTTTCTCTTCCAGCTAGCATTACATTCATGGGAAAAAAAAAATTGAGAATAACCACGAATAACACGCATTTTCTGTGCCTTAAAACAGTTTAGCCAAAGGAAGTCCATTAATTATAACTTCTAGACAATAAATATTCCAAATAGCTGGCTTTCCAAAAACTGCTGTCTGATTTTGTATCTAAAGCTCCAAACCTCAGTGTGCCACAAGGCATACTTGAGACACGTCTTTTCTGCCCTTTGTCCGTGGGCAAGGCAGGGCATGAGCACCACCACACCAACATGGTGGGAGCCATTACACCCATTATCAGCATCACCACGATTGCTGTAACACGTTAAAGTAAGTCGCAGTAGAGTATTTGTAGCTATGTTTCCTAACAGGAGCACACATTTCAGTTCTTTTGCAGATACAGAGCTTTGTGCCGCAAATACTCTTCCAAGCATTTCACTGCAAAAGGGTCGACATCAGTGTCAAACTTATTAGCAAATAAGTGGTGGTTTCGTAGCATCCAGTTCAAGTCTCCTACTCCAAACACACAGACAGAGCGAATATGAACTCCACTGCATGGAGGGTAGGGTGCACCTTTGGACACATCACCTTCAAAGTACTGCCATTTGACAAACCTGGCCAGTGCATTCATGTCAGAAACGTCGTACTTGTCACTAGAAGAAAACGCGCCTGGGACTTCAGGGATTCTCTGAATTGTTGCCCACAGGTACTCATCTGGGCTGTAAGTATCTTTCGCCCACTCAATGAACTTAAGTATTTTGCTGTTTTCTAGTACATATTCTACAAAGCTCCTGCTAACTACAAAATAGGCACTGCCAGAAAAAACTGGAGTACTGAGAGGTGGTAGTTGTTTGTCTATGCCTGTGTTCTTTATTTTACCATCAATAATCTCATGGTGTTTCTTCCACCTTACTTCTTTATAAATAGGCATTTTTTCTGTTTCCAAGCTGTTTTCACCCTTAAGGGCTTTTAATTTCTCTACTATTTCCTGGTTGGTCTTTATAGGAAAGTCCATACCACATAGGTTTATTAGGTATTTCCAGTTTGAACTTCTTCTGTGGAGATCTTTCATGCAGTTAATGTCTGCCTGCACTCTGCTCCATGAAGCATATACCACACTCTCTAACTGGCTGGAAATAAAGACATTATCAAAACATGAGACTATTCCCTTCACAGCAGCAAAAAAGGATTCTGGAGACTTTTTATCTACATGAATGCAGTAAAAATTCTGTGGAGCGTAGATTGATCTTAGAAGTCTATCAAGCATCTCAATTTTGTGATAAACCACTATTGAGTAAGCAATTGGAAATTCGGCTTCTTCGTTACTAAGAGGTTCCATAATGTATTTCCTAGTTTTGGTGAAGGACGCACAGTCTGCAGTCATGTTAATATAATCATCTGTTGTTAGTCTGGGACGTTTCTTAAATGACACTGATAATGCCTCAAGCTGTACCTTTTGTATTTCTTCTATATCCCCCTCAATAATCTTGGTGCAGTTAACATCACTAATAGGATCTTCTTTTGTTAGCTCCAGATGTCTTCGATTTAGGAAGTCTTCTTTCTGGCTAACTTTCAAAACTGAAATTATTACTAAAATGAGAGTTAGACCCAAGAAAAGCCTGAAACGGGAGTTGTGGCAAAACCGTAATTTCCTCTTCAGCATTTCAAATACCAGGTAGCTTTATAGGGCTAAAAAAAAATATCCTCTTCTCTATTCATAAGAGCTTCAACAACTTCCAAAAAAAAAATTGGTTTCTCAGGATTTTGGCAATTTTTTCAGGGAAATGGAAGGAAAAATCCTAAAACAAAATGGAATATGATAGTCATTCTTAGACTAAAAGGCTTCTTTAAAAAATTAAGTGACTAATAATTACATTCTTATTTAGTGACAGTAAAAAACTGAATAGTTCAGCAAAAAATATTGTGTTGAAAATTAAAAATTAACAAATAATTTTTTAATAGAAAAACACTGGGAGAAGCATACAGTTTTCATGAAACTTCTACAGTACTAACACTACAAACTGAAGTTCAGTAAGAAAATAGAGGTGATTCAGTTGCATCTAAAACAAAATTGAAGTCAGATACAAGTATTTCTTGTTCATTCATGCTTTAGAGCATTTTAGAGCATTCTTTTGACAAGAATGTTTAATACCCACTTCAAGGTTGACATAGATTTCTTTATCACTAAACTTACCACTCACTTCCTGGATGGCAGTCATGCTTTAGTTCTCACTGGCAAAGAAGTCCCTGCAGCCTTTCAAGATCTTTATGTGAGACAGTCTCTTCAACATCCTTCATATGAGTTTAGAAATACCACCAGGGAAGAGCTGATGAGAAGGGCAAGAAAAAAAAGTTATTACAATAGGGCATCTCAGTTTTCAGAGTTGGGAGAAAAACTGTTACTGAATTGCTGAAATAGGTTTATAAAGTAAGAGGCAATACTTATGACCTGTATCTCTAGCTGATTTGTATCAAGTCACTGCAAGTGCACTCATCTAAGTGCACAGCAGTGCTGCATTACCATCATTTAAACACACTTGTTCTTATTCAGCAATTACTTTTATGTGGAGGTATGCTGCAATGCTGGGTTTTAAGAAGATTTTTAGCCAATTTTATTTTCTACTTTACTGCACAAGCACTAGATAATTTTTGTTTGTTAGTTCTGTTACTCTTTAAGCACCTTTTTTTCTGTTTAAGTACTCTGTGAATAGAATCACTCCAGCTGTGTAGCAGCTACAGCTGTAGTTGTTGAGAAAACTGCACCCTAGAACTGTATTGCAGAACTGTGTGCCTTTCTTTTTTTTAAAGTACTATCTCATGCAGGTAAATTGATCAAGAACAGGATATCCTTAAATAACTTACACTGCTACTCAGATGCCACTTCTAATCACAAATTCACTGCCCAATAATTTAGTGCAGGGTTTGAATTTCAAACCAGCCTCTAATTGCAAAAGCCCACACAGTTCACAGAGAATGTCTTCCAAAATGTGAATCTTAAAATGTGAATCTTTATGAAATATAAAGTATTTGAGAGATACAAGTCTTCTTACATTTTTACTACTTTAAAGAAAAAAGACAGTGCCTCAGAATAACCTTTTTAACTGGTAAGAAACTCTGTTTAAGAAAAATAGGTGTGTATTGTGTCCACTGCTGTGTTTTGCAGCGAAGCATTTCCTTTTCCACCCTATTTTCTTTAAGCTACCCGAGGATATTTTTAAGTTTTAATTCCTAAACTGTGGCTCTTAAACTGCTACTTGCAGATCTTAGAACAGGTGCATTTAGGAAACTGAGGCATGAAATCACAGAGTTTTTCCTTAGTAATGCTGCCTGGGATACACTACACGTTGGGTCCACCACTTTGCCCATGGCACTGCAAACTGACTGAGGGAAGAAGCAGGTGGGATGAAGGTGTGGAACACTGCACAAATGTCTAGCACAGCTATGAGAATCAGGAAGTATTATAGTCAAATATTTTGTATTTCAAGCCAACAGCAAGCAGAGACCACAAAGTAGACATAAATTTGTCACTAACAGCATCATATAAACGTTTTATTTACACTGAAGTGTACTTTGTTTTCCGAATTACAATGGCAAATATTTTATCCTGTATTTCTAATCTATTTTAAGGAAGGCAGACCTTTGTTCACAGTATATTTTTCATGTACAGTAAAGTCAAACTGGAAGGAAATTTAAAACTTAAAACTTAACAAAAGTAGCCCAGTGAGCTAGCATGCAATTACAATGGAAAGCACACAGAGGGAAATTTTAACTATGAGGTCTTACACCTTGAATTAAAAAAAAAAAATTAAAAAGAAAATTCCAGAATTCTGTCTTTCAATTTGCAATGTGACATCGAACACAGCAACATAATTTAGAACATGTTTTAACACGCTTTGTAACTTATCACACACTTTTGTACTCAATGTCCTGCTTGTTTTCACTAGTAGATCTAATCCTCCAAAATAACATTTATCACATATTAAATTAACAAAGGAAGGAGACTAAATATGTGATAGTGTCCATTGTGTATATATTTTCATAGGATGAAGCCTGTGATACTGCTTAACCTTCAATTACTGTATTCTGCCTACCAACTTAAAAATTAAGATGTTTCTAGAAGTTAAAGTGTACGTCAAATACAGTTATATTTGTGATACTTTAGCTGATAGACATTGGAATCCTTTCTTTAGGCTGTTAGCACTATTATTTTATCCTATTCTTAGTTTTTATAGGAGCACTGAGAAGCATTTTATAGCTTTGAGAAATAACACACACTCGAGAAGATTACCAACCCATCACTGTCCCAATAGAGGGAGATGGTCTTAATTGAAAGTGACCATGGCAGTCTTCACCTAAAATTTTCAAAAAAAGCTTGCTAAGAAGTCTTTCCTGCTCCCATTTAAGAGTAAGACTTAGTTGAGTGTAGGATAAAGAATCCCATTCAGAAAGACCTTGTATACCCAGCTGGGTGCAATTCCCCTATTGTTCAAAGCTCAGAATAATCAGACACAGCATTTTCATGATACCAAAATGAGAGATCTACAAACACTTACACATTAATATGGCTCTTATCTTTATGTGAAATTTTTTTCCCCTGTAAATTTCTCTCACTGGCACACTGCTTCCTCGGACCAATTTTAACAAGTTACTATTTATTTATGCTCACAATTTCAAAGTCCTAAAATCTGATCATATCCCATTCACAAAAGCTGATCATTAGAGGGTAAGATTTGTTGCCTTTCATCTAATAATACACCTAATTCACTTACTGAGCATAGAACACTCATTAATATAGTTTCAGATTGCATTCAGTTAAGCTTTTTTAACATCACTAAAGCTTTAGCTCTGCTCAGCCTTAATGCACACACTACAGAACTACCTTGTCAGAGGCAGCACTTTGCACTGTGGGAAAGGTGGAGGAAGGTTTGCAAAGCTATGGAGGAAATGCTTCATTTGGCAGCCTTCCTCTCACTCTCAAATGAACTTCAGTTGCAGAATTTACATACATGACCCACTTCCTTTTTCTACTGCTTTCTCCTCAAGTCAAAATCTGAATTTCTGAAGCAGACGTCGTTGAAAGGGGAAACATAAAGCCGTTGCTGGTAGCTGGGGGAGTTAGTACAAAGGCTGAGTTAGCTGCCCACTTCCCTCTTTTCTGCCAAAATTATTCTTTATTGCTTTCTACAAACTGTATGGTATGACTAAACAAAACCAAGGTAATTTCAGCTTGATTTCTAGCAAACACAAAATTCCAAGAGAAACCTACGTCTTCAAAACAAAAACTGCCCAAAATATCCAAAACAAAGGAAAAAATCCCACCAGACAAAACATTTTTACAACAGTATACCAGAGCTTGGAGGGGGACCAGAGCTGATATGGAGGTTTTGTGCAGACAGGTTGGACTGGAGCTGCTGGTCCTACAAATGAGGATGCTTGTGAGGGTGCACAGCCAGCAGGGCACCACTACTCCAGCAGCCAGGACACCAGTCTCTGGCCACTGGCTTAGCACAACCTCTGCAGCTTCACCGCACCACTGCTCCAGCACCATGATGTGCTACTGGTGGAAGGAGCAACCCCAGTCCCATCTCTGGCACCCAAACATTGGGCCAGGAGGGGTGCAACAACAGATCCAACCAGATGGCCTCTGGGGAGCTCTCTAGTCAGTGGGGCCACGAAGATGGATTTGTTGGGAAGTCCTAACATATCTAGAATGCTTCAAAGCATCCTGTAGTTGCTACAATTACCGTGCTTCCATTCAGATTCAGTAATGCAGAACATTCATTCTGATAAGGAAGTGATTTTCAAAGCAGTAAGCAGCTTGTACAAACACAAATATGCATAAACACAGACAGACTTCGTGGACTGCAGAGATCTGCCAGGCACGTAAGTCATTTACTCAGCTTTCCATGACACCAAGTAGCACAATCTGGAAAGTAGATATGCCTGTAAATCAATCCAAGAACTCATATTTGTTCTGTTAGGTAGTGTTGAGTCTTGGGTCTTAGTGAAAATGAGAACTGGTCAAAAGCTCCATAGTTGGCTTACCATAAGCCTTTATGGGACCCTTAATTCTGAAATCATATGCAGCAGGGTTTCATGTGGGCACAGTTGTCTGCAACTGACAACACTCTGTAGGAGTAGATGCTTTTCCTTCAGAGGTGCTCAAAAAAACAATAAAAAAGGAAAATACACTCTCTTTTTACAGAAAAACCCCAACACATTTATAGTCCTTTGTCATCTTGGAAGACAGTTTTAAACAAAACTCCACAAGTGACTAGTACTGCTACATCCACCAATATATGGAAATTAAATACTGAGAGTAGCGAAAAGTAGACAACTGTTTTTTCAGAGCTAAAAAAATGAAAAAAATAAATTCAAACCTCCGGGTTATTTGAAGATATTCTATTCAATTGTTAGGAATCTAACACTAAAATATTTCTGTTTCAAAAAATTAATAACACTCACATGAACATACACTGTGTTTACTGTAAATTGAAAAAGCAGTCAGTTTTACTAGCCTTTCTAGTACTCTTTTATACTACTGTATCACGTAAACCTTCTGCAGAACAGTTCAAAACCTTATTACGATTTCCAATCCTGTCTGTCCTTAGAGGCCCCACAGATAGAGCTAACAGTAAGGAATTTCAACTAAGAGTAAAGATGTTGTGGCAAAGTTATTCAGTGACCAGTTCCTACCTCAAGAAGCCTGTGACTCTTAGTATAGACAAAAAGATAGGTTTTACCTTAAGGCTACTAACACTGCAAGTACAAATCACAAAACAAAAAATAATGAAATCTTTAAGCTAATGTTGGCCAATTTAACATGCAGTAGAACTGCCAGGTGTTCCTCAAGGTAATTTGTACACTTTGTCTACTTCAAGGTAAAATACACACCTGTTTTTTTCACATTATTCTAAAGTAGGACCTATAATCGTCAGGAAGAGAGCAGTTGCTGCATTCCTCATGCCCACATAAAAAATTTTGCTCATTGCTGCATTGTGACAATGCTGTATTTCATAACGGGACACACTGGCAGGAAAGGTAATCTATAAAACCAGTAGGAAGGCAGAAGGAAGAAGCTGTCCAATTTTTGAGTACTGGGATCCCTCTTCAAACACAACATAGAAAATATTCTGAGATTTTCTTAATCCCTATGGAGAAGCCAGCATTTTAAAGCCATACCTACAGTTATAGCTCATCAGTGAGCTAAAGAATCATCAGTGAACTTCCTGAGATTTCTATCACAGTTTTCCAAGATGAGGTTTCTGTTTGTCTTATTAAGTTCCTCTAACAGCACCACAATTATTCTATGTATAATAATGCTGCACATTGCAAAAAGTGGTGTATCTGGAGCTATGAAGTACCTAACACTGAAAGTTACTTCACTTCTACTACTGGGTAGGATACATTTTTGTGGCACTACATTTTTCTGCCTTTTCTAAGACAGAATTCTATGTTGATAGTTAGGTGTTCTCAGTTTCAGGAGCTTATGAACCAGAATAAAGGGAGAGCTTTTCATTTATGTTGAAATCCAAAGCAAATCTGAGAGGGATTATTAAAAAAATGAAATGAACTCTTTTAATAAGACTAGCAGTGGGTTTTCTAATGGTGGGTTTCTAGCAGTGGAAACAAAACTGGAGAGCAGGATTTTGCTCAGTATTTTCAGCAAATAGACTGTAAATCTTTAGCCTGTATGTTTGCATTGCATTTGGTCTATGTTAGAAAAAAAAGGCACACTTGGCAAAGGTATTCATCAGGTTTTTTAGCAACTTTTGGCTCTTCTGGCCTCAGCAAGTGAGTATTACCCCAAATAATTCAGATTATTGTAGGAAAGACATTATGCTGGTAACTGGTATACACTATAGGCAGAATAGCTAATCATTGAGGAGAAAATACTTTCTTTTGTATAGACCTGCTTTCGAAAGCAATCTAAGTGATCTCCAACTTGAGCTACAAATACTGCACTGTTTTTCACAAAGATTTTCAAGTTGAAAGACACAAAAGCTAGATTTGTCCCCTCTTCTCTCACTACCATTTCTGACTCTCATTCTTGCCAGCTCTGTGGTCAAATACCTCATATTCCATTAAAAATTAAATTTAAAATAGCAGGCTCCAAAATGGCAATTCCCTCCTGCTGCCACTCCTCCTCTTTCCCACAAAGTCCACTTTTCTGAGTAACGCTGAAAAAAGGCAAAGTGCCAGAGCATAACTGAGTCTCCTGTCAGCCTTCTTTTTCAGTCCTCTCACCCAACCTGGGCCACAAAAAAAAAACAAAAAAACACCTATTTACAAACTTCTAACTAACTTTTTTTAAAATTCTGACCAAAAAGAACTTTTTTCAGGGTTTTCACAGTAACACTGAGTTAAAGAGAGAGAGAGAGAGAGAGAGAGAAAAAAAGGCAGCACAATCTACAACTGCAACACCTTAGGAGCATCATGAACCCTAAACCCTGTTATCGCCAGCAGATTTCCCACCAAGCGAACACCCAGCCCGGAGGGCAACAGCCTACCCGGGGTTTCCTGCATGCACCGCCGCGGGAAAAGGCGAACTGAGGGTCGGAAGACAGACAGAGAGAGAGTGGGAAAACGAAACAAAGAAAAAAGGAGGTGTGAGAGTGAAAAAGCAGGGGAAGAAGGGGGAAAAGGGAAATGAGAAGAACAGGAGAAAGAAAGAGGAAAAAGGACGTAAGTGGAACCAAAAAGGAGAGAGCTGAAGTGGGGGCGGGGGGGGGGGGGGGGGAGGAGATAGAGGAGGGGAAGGAAGGGGAGAGAGGGAAAGGGGTAAGGAAAGAAAAAAGACATGGGGGGAAAAAAGAAGGAAAGAAGGGAAAAAAGGACAGAGGCACAACAGATGCGTCTCCCTACCCTTCAGTGCAGCACCTGCCCGACGATACGGCGGCTCCTGGAGTAATACTGCGAGGCTTCGCAGGGTACGGCGCCCGGGAAGAGCGATGCTCCAGACCAGCCCGCGCCGCCACCCGCTTCGGGACCGCTCCCGGTACGCCCACAGCACCAGGTGCGGAGCAGCCCAGGGGCAGGCACAGAGCCCGGACACCTCCCCGGCGGGCGCGGCCCCGAGCCGGACTCCGGCTCCTGCCCTGGGCTGCGGGTCCCCGCCCGGAACCCACCCGCGGGTCCTGCTGGCCCGGCCCTCCGCGACGCCGCGGCCGCGCCCAGCGTCCCTCCCCTGCCTCTCCGCGCCCCGCCCGGCCCCGACCTCACCCGCACGGAGACCGTGGCAACTGCGTTTGTTTATCCTTTCTGTTGCTTTCTTTAACGCTTCCTCCTGTAGTACTGGTAACGTTGGAACCCACATAGGACCAACTCCTCTGCGGCTCATGAGATCGAAGGGCTGTCTCGTGGTTCCCAGCCCCAAACGACCGCGCACCCACCGGGGCTGGGGGCCGGGTGTCACGGGGGGAAGGCGCTGGGCGGGCTCGGGGCGGTTGTAGCAGCCGCGCCTTGGGGAGCGGGGCGCCGGCGGGGCCGGTGTTCCTGCCGCGGCACTGCGCAGCCCGGCACTCGCCTGCTGCTGCATGTGGGCTCGGCAGAGCTCCGTGAGGGAACATCGAGAGACGGAAGGGGAGCAGACGTGGCTGGGAGGGGGTGCACGAAACTTGCAGCGGTGAAGAGTAAGACGTGCCTAGGCAGAGTGTGAAGAAGACACTGATTTCTTGTTCGCTTTGTCACTTCACCACGGGGTGTGGAGCGCTGTGAAAGATGAAGGTGGAGCTTAGGGGCAAGCCCCTTATTATTTGAGCGAAGTACTTTGGAGGAAAACAGAAAATTAAATTTCAAGGAAATGAAAAGTTCAAAGAGAGCGTGTGCCGCATCAAAAAACTCCAAGTACTGCAGCCTGCAGCAGCTTGAACAGTGCTTACAGAATTCCTCAAAAATCCTTGCACATCAGCATTATCTGGCGTGCAGCTTGATTTGGCAGCTGGAAGCACACTTAATGAACTCTCCTGGCCATTTCTCATCCCAACTGTGAGATTGTATTGAGAGGTCCTGCATCTGCACTGATCAAGAGACAGGAAGCTAACAAGAAAATGAGATTAGCTTTCAAGGCTCTTACTGGAACACATTGCCAGCAGAAGAGGGAATTGTCTCCACACATCAGATCCATCCACTTGGATCAGACAGTTTATTTTAGAAATGGACTGCAACAGCTCAAATTTTCATCATCATGTTGTCAAGATAATGTATATATATATATATATATATATGCTGGTAAAGAATTACTGTGTAATTGCATGCCAGCTTGGCAGTTCTTCCTTTTTCCCCTTTTCCTGACAGATATGGGGGGAAAGATGGTTTTCTAGTGTGTCTATTATTTACAGGCCTGAGCTTCTTGTTCACTTCTGATTGTTCGTGAAGCACCATGCCAAAAAGGCCTTTTATCCGTAAACCTAGCAGAAGCTGGTAAGAGAAGTTTCTAGCAGGAGACAGAAATTTGGAGGAGTGTGCAAGATTTCCTATTAATTTTCCCTATGAAGAGTAATGTTTTATAATTACTAATGATTTATTATTGTAGACAGTGACTGTATCTTGTTTGTCTTACATGTAAATGAGAAAAATAAATCATAACGTAAATTTAAGTATTTGTTCTCTTGCTAAACCGCCTGCAAAAATCACAATATTGCAATTGCAGTACAAGCAGTAGAGCTGAACACCAGTATTCTTAAGAGAATGAATTGGGTAAGCTTTAGGGGCAGGTGTTTGCACTGTTTTCCATCCACCCTGCCCTAATTACTTACAAAGCTACAGATGCAAAGATGTCTGATGCAAAGTCACCAACTAGAGTTGATAGATATTGGTGGACTAACAAAGTACAGTCTAACAAGTACTTCCTGTGGAGAGAAAAAAAAAGGCATTAAAGTCATTACTGCGTGTAATTATTTCAGGTAGAGGACTGATGTTAAGAAGTCTGTTATTCTCTAACTTTGGCACAAGTAACAAATGGAGTTCTCTGTACACTGACATAATTACAGAGGTTGTGATCCTTGTCTGACTATGCTGGCAGAGACCCATCATGTTTTTAGTGCAGCTTTGTGACATTTCAAGGACTGTGTTTCACTTACAGTTCTGTCATGGATAGTTTTTGTTAGCTGTTCCTGAAAAAAAAAAAATGGATGAAATGAGTTTGTGCCTGGTTTTTACTCTTCTAACCTTGAGTCTGGAATATGAAGATGACAGGGTCCACAAACTACACTTTCTGCCATGTGACAGGCCAGTGACAGATGTGACTGTATGGCAGCTGTAAAACAAAAGAAAAAAGCTATGATGTTCACAATTTTGGAATTATTGACGGACAAAACAATAGAAAAAGTGGAACTTAGAGGCAAAATAATGATGAAAGTGAACAAAAAGCAAGAATTTTTTATTATCTTCTCCATAAACGTCCCTAGCAACATTTACCTTTGTTGTAAAGTTTATGAGACTTAATGTTCTTGTCCTAGATTCCCAATTCTGCTTGCTCTGTACCTGAGCAGGGGAAAAAAGTAATCTTTAATTTGCAGATGAACTCTTCAAGACTGAACCTCCACATAAATCGGGGGTGGGGGTGGAGTGTGCCAAAAATGCGAACACCATGTGCTGAAGTAAAGGTCCAAAGAAGATGATTGCAGCTGCCAAAACCATTTTAACACAACATATTGTCTGATGGAAGACACCTCAACCCATTTTTGAAAATAAAGAAAAGCATGTCTAAAGCACATTGTAGTGTGCTTCTCTTTGGGACAAAATGTCTACTGATGTGGGTCAGTATTAATTTGTAGGGACAAGAGTGGCTCATGCCTAAAGTTCATTATGGAAGGTCATGTTTGAGAGGCAAATTTTTCAGGTAAGTTTAAAATAAGTTTAATATGAATGGACTGTGTCAGTACTGCATGATCAAGGACATGCTAGGACAAATTTCTTCCACGACACTGGCTGGCAGTTGGTACTAATTACAGAAACAAAAATAATATGGAGTGGATTGCAACCCTGAGTTGCCAAAATTACTGTAAAACATACACTGGGTAAAATAGGGGCCTCTTGTTCTACCACTGTGGTGGGTTTGACCTTGGCTTGCTGCCAGATGCCTACCCAGTTCTCTTACTTTGTTTCCTTCACAGAACAGGATGTGAAAATAAGATGGAGAACTCATGGATTGGAATAAAGCCAGGGAGATTACTCACCTGTTACCATAATGGTCAAAACAGACTCAGCTTGGGAAAGATTAATTTACTGTCAATTAAAAATAGAGTGCAATGGTGAGAGGGGGAAAAAAAGGACAAAATTAAAAATATGTTCCCCTTAGTCACTCTGGTTTCTATTCAGGTTCAACTTCACCCCTTCATTTCTGACTCTTCCTACTTCTTCCCTCCTGAGTGCTGCACGGGCATGAAGAACAATGATTGTCATTGTTAACTGCTCCTCTCTGCCAGTCCATTATCCTGGTGCTATTTTTCCCTTTCATGTCCTTCACAAACTGCTGTAGTGTGGGTCCTTTCAATGGGCTGCTGTCCTTCAGGAACAGACTTCTCCAGCAGGGGTTCCTGCCCCAGGTAGCTGCTCCTGCCAGGAGCTTCCTCCTGAATGAGCCTTCTACTGCCTACAGCCTTCTTCAAAACACATACCCAGCTGCTCCTTATGAGATCTTCCGTGGGCTGCATGTGGTTATCTGTTCAACTGTGGTCATCCATGGGGTGCAGGGAGACAACCTGCTCCACTATGTTCTTCTCCAGGGTCTGCAGAGGAACCTTGCTCCAGCACCTGAAGCACCTCCTCCCCCTCCTTCATTGCTGGCATTAGTGCCCATAGGGCTGTTTTTTTCATATTTTTCTCACTCTTCTCTCTCACAGCTGCTGTAGAGCGGTTGTTACACTTTTTGAAATGCGTTATCACAGAGGTGCCACCAGTGTCACTGACAGGTTCAGTGTTTGATAGCAGTGGGTCCATCTTGGAATTGTCTGGAACACACTGTGTCCCATACGAGGCATCCCCTGAATTGTTCTTGCAGAGGCCTCCCACCTCACCCCACCAACTTTGCCAAATAAACCAAATTGAACCACTTAGATTACTTTTTGTTACTCTGATCCAGTTAAGAAGTACGACTTGCTGATTTCATTGAAAAGGTGAGAAGCAAGCCTGATGTTACCATGTCTGTTGGGGGAATGAAAAACTCCTCCTGCTGACTGCTTTGGCAAGAGTGGTGAAAGCTCAGCCTGGTGTAGCCTGGCAAAGACAATATTTTAACCAGAAGGAGAATCAAGTCAAGGTTCTCCTAAGACACTAACAAATAAGAAAAACTTCAACACTCTGAACTATTTCAAATTTTATTTATGAAAATATAATTTGTCTTAGAAAGTCCCCTCTCCCAAAGTAATAATAAATCAAAACTGATGTTATGTATATAACCATAAATAAATACATACATATATGCAGATCTGTGTGTATGTATACATCAGGAATTCTGAACTAATATTTGAATTGGTTTCACTTTTTCTCTACACTTTTGAAACATTTCACAAATTTCAGAGCTTGGTCTCACAATTGCTTACAGGTGGTCCAACTGCAGACTTCTGAAAGGACTGCAGACTGTGTATCCACAGTGGTCTGCTCAAGCCTTTCTTTTGATTGTCTATTGATGGTTTCACAAGTCAGCTTTCCCACAGAAGTTTGTTTCATTTCTCCTTCTTTGCTTTATTGAAGCTGATGCCTTGGGTTTTAGCTTTCAAATTTTTTAGATTCTGTACTGTCTAGGTGTATAGCTCTGAGCTTCATATTAAGTGTTAGTAAGTTCTCTTCACGAGGTAGGTAGACAAAACAATCCATTTCCAGCTTGAGACCAAGGACAACTGTTACAAGCTTCGGGCCCAAAAGGTATAAACAAGGGGCAACTGAAGATAGGAACAAGGAGGATGGAACTTCATAACCTGAAGCTATAACTAGACAATTAACTCCAATATGCAAATGAACAAAAAAAAAAAAAGTGTGAAACCTTGTGACTGGTCATCAATTTTTGTGACCATTCTGGGATTCTGGGTCCATTTTGGGTGTAGCCCTGGTCAGGCTCTTGTACTACCCAAGGTGTATCCTTTAAGGCCTTTTAACAAATACCTACTTTATTCCTTTAACTCTGTCTAGTCTCTGTTCCAAGGTCAGCCTCTCAAGGCATCAAAACTGTTATTACAGCTGTGTGGTGGGTTGATCTTGGCTGGATGCCAGGTGCCCACCAAAGCTGCTCCATCACTCCCTTTCCTTAGCTGGACAGAGGAGAGAAAAAAATATAATAAAAAGCTTGTGGGTCAAAGAAGGGCAGGGAGACATTGCTCAGCAATTACTGTCACAGGCAAAACACACCCAACTTGCGGAAATAAGTTTATTACTGATCAAATCAGAGTAATGTCATGTTAATGACAAATAAAACTAAATCAAAAAAAACACCTTTCCCCTTACCTTCTTTCCATTATCAGCTTCACTCCTGATTTTCTCTATCTTCTCTCTGCAAGTGAGACAGGGGACAAGGAATGGAAGCTGTGGTCAGTTCATGTGTTGTTTCTGCCATTCCTTCCTCCTCAGGGGGAGGATTCCTCACAGTCTTTCCCTGCTCCAGTGTGGAGTCCCTGTCATGGGAGACAGTCCTCCACAAACTTCTCCATTGTGAAGATTCTTCCATAATCTGCAGTTCTTTATGAACTGCCCCAGCATAGGTCCCTTCCACAAAGTGCAGTCCTTCAGGAACAGACTGTTCCGTTGTGGGCCACTGTGAGGTCCCAAGTCCTGCCAACAAACTTTCTCCAGTGTGGGCTTCTTTCTGTGGGGTCACAGCCTCCTTCAGGCACCCACATGCTCTGGTGTGGTATTCTGCATGGGCAGTAGGTAGGTATTTGCTCCACCATGTAAATCCATGGGCTGTGGGGGCACAGCTGCTTCACTGTTGGTATAAGATCTATTGTTAATATGATTTCATGCTATATTGCCTGCTGTTGCTACTTGTAGACAGAAGAAAAAAGAAATACAGAAAAAATTCTGTATCAACATGGTTTTTGAGCATATCCAAACATAAATGTTAGCTTAGGACCATGAACCTAAAGTGCCTTTAAATGTTATTTGTATGTACAGAATAAGCATCTTACCTTTACTTTGTTCTGTCTTTAGCATTAAGCTCTCAACATCTACTCATAATTCTCATAATTTCCCTGTATGGCTTTCCTTATGACATTTTGTGTAAATTCTGTAAAAAAGGAAGTATTTTTGTTATTTCTGTTTTGGTTTTTTTTTTTTCAGTTAGACTTTCACTGTGTATTATCTATTGTTGTGGGTTCCTTTTTTATAGCAGGGTTGCTCTACTGGCATCAGCCAAAATTTTTCAAGATTTCAATTTTAAGGATTTTTTTTTTACTAAAACTTGTTCTGCAGGAAACAGAATGGCCTTCTCTGTCCCTCTGGGCAGTCAGACTCCATATAACATGTTCATAAAAGTACTGTATATGTGATTCCTGAGAAACTGCATGGAAGTATGAAATCTGAACACATGAATTTTCTAGTACTACCATGGGAATTCTTTTGTATCATGTCAATTGTGGATAAAATTCATAGTCTGATATTTTCCATCACTGGATTAAGTCTTCCATTCCCTAAGGAAATAATAAACTGTGTATTTCCAAGTGTTGAGAATTGTTAGGATTAATAGCCTTGCATAGCACTTGAAGCTAAAGTACTTGAGGCCTTAGGCTGCAAGAACTCCCTGAGAGTAAACCTTTCGATAAAGCTAATGATGCAATCACAAAACTAGATGAAAGTGGCAGATGCAATCAGAATGAAGCTAGGAACCAAGGAACATTTCTAAGGGAACATTGTAATTTTTCAGACAAGTCAGCCCAGCAACCAAAGTATAGCTAGGGTATGTGGTCTGGAATGGGAGTCCCTTCTTGGACCACACAGCTCAAGCTCCTCTGTATGTCAGATAAAGAAACAAGTTATTTACTCAGCAGATTGGTGGCCTGTCTCCTTCACGCAGGAAACTAGGGCTGAGCCCTGTTGAAGTGGCATCTGCAAAATTCCTAACATAGACTAGGTGGCAGCTGCATAATTCCCACAACACAAGACTGCCTTTCACTTGTATATTTAGTAACTTGAATCTATAATAAGAATTGTCTCCTGCTATGTGATTCAGTTATTTCCTTTTTGGGACTTTACTATAAGCTCATCATACAATCATATAAACTGTACGTTACCATAAATTACAATGAGCTTATTCATACAACTAGATGCAGCTGCTTGTTGAGTAGTTTCTAGTGTGGTGTACTGCAGTATAAGAGCATAATTTCATTTTTATTAGGAATTTCATTGTTGTCCACAGGCTTTTGAAGATAGTGTAAGTTCTTGGGAATGGAGAAATTTTATCAAAAGGGTGGATATTGCTGGGATGTGTATTTTATTGTACCTTTATACAATCTTTCATAGGGCCCATTCCAAACTTGTCCTGTTGAATTTCTAGACTGAAGTTTCCAAATCTGCCTTGTTTTTTTATGTTCCCAGGAGTTAGTGGTTTGGTTATTGTTCTGCCCTGGAGGGTACATGTGGGGTCCTAATTACAGACTAGTCAGTTTATGTTCTGCATTTCACCACTCCTTTTCTTCTTTGTTTTTCTTAAGTTTAAATCTGTATCTTATGTAAATATTTCATTCAGGTTTGCCTGTCTTATGTCTGTCACAGACAGATGCTGAACAAGAACTTCCCTAAGATTTTAAGACTACCTATAAAATTGAGGTCTCTTGTAAGAATTTCCTAAATTTCTTCTTCATACGTGATACCTTTTAACAGTTCCATACTTTCTAAGTCAAGAATACTTAGTACCTTTCCTTAGTACAGTCTGATGAACATGTAGTTTCATTTATGAATCAATTAGTAATGTAATTTCAATATGAAGGACAAAACAAGTTTCTTCCTGTTGTAGTTTAACCCGAGCTGGGAACCACACCCCATCTAACTGCTTGCTTACTTCCTTACAGCATGATGGGGGAGAGGATCAGAAGGGTAAAAGTGAGAAAACACATGGGTTGAGATAAGGAGAGTTTAATAGGTAATGCAAAAACTGTCCAGATAAGCAAAGCAAAACCAATAATTTGTTCCCATTTTCCCATGGGCAGGCAGATGTTCAGCCATTCCTAGGAAAGCAGGGCCCCATCACTCATAAGAGTGACTTGAGAAAATCAAATGACATCACTCCAAACATTTCCCCCTTTATTCTTCTTCTCTTAGATTTATGTGTTTCGCACAATACCATATGAACTGTGGTATCCCTTCGGTCAATTGGAGTTAGCTGTCTCAGATGTGTCCCCTTTCAACTCTTTGTGCCTGCCCAGCTGAATCACTGGTGGGGGTGAGGAGCAGAAAAGACCTTGACAGTGTGTAAGTGCTGCTCATGAAAACACCCCTGAGCTGCCAACACTGTTTCCAGCACAAATCCAAAACACATTGCCATGCAAGCCAGTGTGAAGGAAAAGCACTCTTTTTGCATTTTAGGTTTTTTCTGGCAGCTTCAATAAACCTTCCTGAGGGACAAAATTCCTGATGGATCTCTCAGGGTTTTCTCTATTGGTCCGTCTATTTCTAAGCCATATATTATCACGTAGTGCTCTGTTAAACATAAGTGGTGGTGTTTTGTGATAGAAGTAAGTCTTTTTAAAAAGGAAACAACAACCAAAAAAAAGCAGTAAGTATTTATCTCTTGAGAATGTGTTAGAGGTCAGAACCTTGTCAGAAAGAAAGGGTTTAATTTCTTGTTATCAACACTGTACTTAGTCCTCAATAGCAGCTCAGTTTTCTTAAAATCTCAAAAGAATGAAACTTTTGAAAAAACAGCAAAAATGTGTTTCTAATGCAAACCAAGACAAAAGAGCACTTAATGTATGGATTTTCTTGTATTTGTAGTTTCTGAATTAAATAGAGAGGGAAGTTATTTCTTCAGGGAAGTGCTTTTAGGTTTACTGATTAAATGTTCTGCATTACTGCAGTCATTGACATTAGTGTCCAAATCTTTTGCAACTTTTGCTTCTTGCAGCCACTTCCTGAGTAATATTTCAAGATATGATCAAGACAATTTATGGTCTGAACACAAAATACAGTAATATTAATTTAAAAATCAGAGCAAGGTCCAATGTTGACAGTTTTGTTTCTTTGGCATACTGCTGGAGGTTTCTGTATGAAGTAGTGTATTGATAGACTGTTCTGGGAAACTGGTCTGGTGCTCTCACAAAAATAAAGACACAAGCACATATCATTCATCCTATTTCTCCTTTTGTTTACACACATGGCAAGAGCTATGTTTAAAGAAAAAAATATTTTAAAAAATCCTCATTTCCCCCACAGCAAAATATTGCCTTGCACGTTCTAATTGTGAAGAATCATAAAGTGAAGCAGTAGATGGTTCATGCTGAACATACTAAGGATTTGGTAATAAAGCAAGTACATGTTATAGGATCTTTTCTGTATCAGTCATGATTCTTCAGAAATTAGTTCAGCATCAAAAGATGATTGAATAAAAATCACTATCTATAATACCAAATAATGCACAGAAAATAATTACCCCAACTTTGGAATTTTTGAATAAAAATCACTTAAGTTTTTTTTTACCAGTTTGAAACTGAAAAAATTTATGTTCCTGGGAAACATGTACATGGACAAATAGCCCACAGGAGCAAAACTGATGTGGTTTCATTATAATGAAAAAAAGTGTGAAAAGTGAAAAAGTAAAGTATAAAGGGAGGCACTCCTGTAATTTATTTTTACTTACACCATTATTGTTCAATTGATTTTTAAAAAAATCTACTGATAATTTAAACTGATCTACTGATTATTTATCTGAAATCAGAATTAGCTTGATCTTTAAGTATCCTTATGTCAGTCGATGCAATCTTTTTGGATTTCAGTAAAGCTTTCAATGCTTTCTCCTAGAAGATCCTTCTGGACAAAATGTGCAGCCCACTGCTGGATAAACACATCATGGGATGTGTGAGCAACTGGCTCACAGGTAAGGCACAGAGGGTTACAGTGAATGGGGTGACATCAGACTGGGAACCTGTCACTGGTGAGGTTCCACAGGGTGCCATCCTCGGCCCTGTGCTCTTCAGCATCTTCATAAATTACTTGGATGTAGGACTGGAAGGGATACTGATCAAGTTCCCAGATGATACAAAACTGGTAGGAGGTGTTGACTCCCCCAAGGGCAAGGAGACCCTGCAGAAAGAGCTCAATAAATCAGGGGTCTGAGCAATCATCAACTACATAAAGTTCAACAAGAGAAAGTGCTGGATCCCTTCATATGGACAGACTGGGAAATGAGATGCTGTAAGCAGTGCCATGGAAAGGCACCTGGGGGTCCTGGCAAGCTGAACATGGGTCAGCAGTGCCCTGGCAGCCAGGAGGGCCAACCCTGTCCTGGGGTGCATCAGGCACAGCATTGCCAGCTGGGCAAAGGAGGGGATTGTTCTGCTCTGCTCTGAGCTGGGGCAGCCTCACCTTGAGTGCTGGGGGCTGGTTTGGGTGTTAAAATATGAGAAAGACATTAAACTGTTAGAGAGTTCCCAAAGGATGGTCACAAAGATGGTTGAAGGGCCATGAGGGGAAGCTGTATGAGGAGCAGGTGAGGTCACTTGGTCTGTTCAGGACAGATTTCATTGCAGGCTACAACTTCTTCCTGAGGGGAAGAGAGGCAGGCACTGATCTCTTCTCAAACGAATGGCCTGAAGTTGTGTCAGGGGAGATTTAGGTTGGATAGCAAGAAAAGATTCTTCACCCAGAGGGTGCTTGGGCACTGGAATAGGCTCCCCAGGGAAATGGTCACAGCACCATGCTTTACAAAATTTGCTTGTTTCTTTGTTTCTAAATTCAAGATTCTGGAGGATTTTGAATTGTTGATTGAGGAGTGATGTGGAAAGTGAGGTGTCAGAAACAGGGGAGTGTGGTGAACTGGAAGACTAGAAAAAGTGTAACTGCATTTGCTGATGCTGTGTGCTATTTCATAGCTTCTCAAAGATTTTTTCAAATATATCAAACTTCTGTGTCATTTGGTATTAAGTCAGCAAGTCTGCTGACAACACCAAACTATGTGGTGTTGTCAACACACTGGAGGGTGGGGATGCAATCCAGAGGGACCTTGATAGGCTTGAGAGGTGGGCTCATGCAAATCTTATGAAGTTTAACAAGGCCAAGCACAATGTCCTGCACTTGGATCAGGGCAATTCTAAGCACAAATATAAGCTGGGAGGAGAATGGATTGGCAGCAGCCCAGAGAAGAACTTAGGTGTGTTGGCTGACAAGAAACTTTAAGTGACATACATAACCACGTGTGCTTGCAGCCCAGAAAGCCAACTGTATCCTGGGCTACAACAAAAGCAGCATGGCCAGCAGGGCAAGGGGGGTGATTCTGCCCCGCTACTCTACTCTCATGAAAACCCCCCACTTGCAGTGCTGCATCCAGCTCTGGGGCCCCCAACATAAGGACATTTTGTAGCAAATGCAAGGAAGGGCCACTTAGATGATCAAAGGGCTACAGCATCTCTCCTGTGAATGACAGGCTGGGAGAGGTGGTGTTTGATCAGGCTGGAGAAGAGAAGACTCTGGGGAGACCTAAAAATAGCCTTTCAATTACTAAAACAGGCTTATAAAAAAGGGTATGAGTGATTTAACAGGAATATTTAGTGATAGGATGGGGAGTAATGGCTTTAAACTGTTGATATATATTAGATATCAGGAAGTAACTCCTTACTGTGAGGCTTCTGAGGTGCTGAAACAGGTTGCCCAGAGAAGCTGTGAATGCTTCATTCCTGTAGGTATTTAATGCCAGGTTGGATGGGGTTCGGAGTAATCTGGTCAAGTGGAAGGTGTCCCCTCCCATGCTGGGGGTTGGAACTAGAGGATTTTTAAGGCCCCTTTCAACCCAAACCATTTTATGAATCTAAGTTCTTCCCAAAGCAACAGATTCAGCAAATTACATTCTACTTTATAGGCCTACTATGGGTTGTAAACATTTATTAAATATTTGGCATAAAAACAAACGTGTGGATCAAAACAGATGTTTATACGGATTCTCTTCCACAGCTAGATTTCTCCTTAAAATAAGATTATGTTAGTTTGCTCAGTTGTTTTCGGTTTTTTTAATATTCTTGCATCAGATAAAACATTTTGAATACTTTTGTGCCACTTCCTTACTTAACTACAGAGACAGTTAATGATAGTTGAAGTCACTTGTGAGAAAATACTATTTCTTCTCTGCTGATAAGGAAGGAA
Source organism: Vidua macroura (assembly GCF_024509145.1). Taxonomy (NCBI): domain Eukaryota; kingdom Metazoa; phylum Chordata; class Aves; order Passeriformes; family Viduidae; genus Vidua; species Vidua macroura. Next base: position 15,889,932 of record NC_071611.1, read on the forward strand.
GTAGATCGTCATTCAAATCATCCCAGGACTTGGTGCCCTTTCTCACTCACCAGTAAATGTTTTGCAATATCTCAAAATATCTGTTCCATGTTAGTACATTTTGGTTGCCAAGTACATGTGCAAGTACAGGGTTGACAGCATTCATGAATCTCTGGTTTATTTTTTAGGCAATGAAGGATTATATTAATCTTTTTATTAAATGTGTCTGATACTACACTTATGATGGCTATGAAAAAATTTAGTTTTGAGAGTAATTTGTTCTGTTATGTAAAGCACGCTCCACTGAATTTTCTGCTCAACCTGTTTTGTAGCATAAATTATGGGTTCCCACTGCTATTTCTTTGCCAAGGTAAACAGTGTGGGGCAAAATAAACTATCCAAGTGCAGGAGGTAGGGATATTAATAATGTGGAAAAACTGGTTAGAACATCTCCACCTGAAGCTAGTACTGATTTAGATAACTTGTTTTGAACCTGTGCAGCTCAGGATACCCTTGAGAAAGTAAGTGGAATAGGAGATGTCCAAAAACAATTCTGAGCTTTGGTGGGTTTTTTTTGTTTGTTTGTTTGTTTTTGGTTTTTGTTTTGTTTTGGTTTTGTTTTTTGGTTGTTTTTTTTTTTTTTTTTTTTTGTGTGTGTGTTTTTTTGTTTTGGGTTTTTTTTTCTTTTTTTTTTTTTGAGGGGTGGTGGGGGAAAAGAATGATTTTAATTGTAACTCCCAATGAGAAAAATAAGTTGTTTTCATTGCATTTGGATGCAACTGAACTGGAAAAATTGAAGAAGCAGCACACAGCATTATATTTCTACCATATTTAGCAACAAATAGTACCAGCTGTGTTATTCAAGCAAGCCTTGTATTACTTCTGGGATTCTTCTTTGTAAATGCCTTTTGTATTCATAGCTTTGGTGTGATTAGGAAAATGAGTAGGGCAGCACCCAGCTAGGCTTACTAGCAAGGACAAGGACAATTGCCTCCCATACTGAGGCAATTTTTGGGAGACTGATGCAGCCTTACTCTTCTGTCCTCAGCACCATTGTGTCTGGCACAGGCTGCTTGCAGGACTACTGGGATTGTGTGCATGGCAGATGGGATGGAGCCCAAAAATCAAGAAAATTATGGCTAACACTTTTCCGTTGCTGTTGTGCAAATACTTCCTGTATTAAGAAAACACGAGTTTGCGCTCAAATGCATATTTGAAGAGAGAAGGATTTCTTTGCAGTGGCAGACGCAAGTGATGATTAGGGCTATTTCTTCAATAGGCAATATTAAGAAGATTGCAATTGAAAGAGCAGTTGTGTTATACAGATGGCAGTGCTGTCACAAATGCAGGTGTGCCTTGAACATGCATCACGTATTGGTGGCAGCAGGAGGTTGCTTTTAGCAAACTACAGGTTCCTTTTAGCAATGAGAAATTTTCATCAGAATCTTTCTTGTTTGCTCACCTGTTGCTTACTCTGTGATAAAGGCTGGAACAGCAAGCCCAGAGAAGGAAAGAAGTAAATGATCTTGAAAATTATAATTAGCATGCAAGGAAAAACATTGTAGCTACTTCCTTCATTACATCCCCTGCAATGTCAGTCACTACGACAATAATTTTAATTTTCTGCTCTTTCTGATGTTGCTGTAAGTGCAAAGCTTTTATCCCTTGTAGGCTGAAAACTAACAAAATCTCTTCTGTAAAGAGAATAGAGGTCAGTGCCTAAGCAGAGTATTCCTGGACATAAAAAAGGGAATTCTACCACTGGGACAATACATCTCCTGTGGTTTTGAGAGACTACTGTTCTTCATGGCATTTCCATTAATTAATTCCATGGTCACTGGTTCAATCTTTTTGTTCTTTATGTTGTTGTGAAACCAATTCCTGCAGTAAAGACAAACAGTTTTGACAAATTGATTTACTTTCTTTTGTAGTGTTCCCAAACTTAAGAAGCTTAATGAACATCAAATATCTGCTCCTTTTATCTCCATACTCATTCCCACTTCAGCTTATGCCCTTCTAACAGGCTTTTCCTCTGAGTGATTGCCTTTTTCTGTAAACCTTTAGCACCTTTGTCTTCTATTCTTCCCCATGAAAAGCAGAAAATAAGAGCCAAGTCGTATTAAGTTCTAGGTCAGAAAATATTGTGGTATCTAATATTTGTTTGCTTTACAACTAATGAGAAACAGATATTATGCAGATTCACCAAAATCTGTAATTAAGTTATTCCTGATATTTCTTAAATGTAATGAGCTGAAAAATTCATTGCCTGTCCCACTGTTTATTACTTTCTTAATAGATCTCATCTATCTCAGTTACTTCCTGTAACACATTTCTTACATGCCATTTCCTACGTTTCTTGCACACCATGTCTGCAGAAGTAGAGCTTGACACTGACTTCCAAGTTGCCTAACATCTATTCATCTGCAAACATCATGACAATACAGTAAACATCTCCTAACCTCTCACCTAGATCCCCAGTCTTGTTCTTCTGCATTCCATTGCGAGACTTCTGATAACAATTTGTGTTGATTGTTGAGAAATGCAAGATACTTTGGACCAGAATCTCATTTTGTTATCTTCAAGGTGGTAAGCTGCCTGAGCTGCCTTGCCCTACATTATTTTTTATGTGCTGCAAAAGTCTCTATAGGTAAGATTCTCCCTAATATTTTGCCAAACAATTAACTGAATGTTGCTTTTATAATAAGGGACAGACTAGTCACAAACATTTTGATCTGGGTCAACTGTGGCTGCAAAAAAAATATGTGTGACAATAAACCTGCCATTAAGATGGCCATCCTATAATCCAACCTAATCAGTTAATTACAGATATTTAATCTGAGACATTTATTAAACCATTTTAGGAAAATGGACAAAGAGGGAAGGACTTAAAAGACATTGAAAGGCTTTTTTTGAGCATTAAACATGAAGCATGTCCACATGGCACAATACAATGCTGTGAAGAGATAATGGGAAGCTAGCTGAAAGCAACACTTCGTATTTTTCAAGGAGCTAACTGAGGATTTGGTGTGGAGAAAAGACACCAGAGAGAAAAACAGGGATCCAAAAGCTGGACGAGTTCTTGAGAATTGACATAAACTTTCAAAAAGCATCAAGTTCTACAGTTTTATGTAGTATTTCTGTAATATCTGAAAAGCACCAATTTTGTCTTTCACACACAGTTTACTAACATACAAGTGGTAGTTCTTAGAATTTTATGTGCTTATCAGATGTTCAGCAGATAATATCAGCTATGCCTTATTAAACAGACATTCATAGTACCTGTTGCTTCACTGTAATCTAACACAGTCTCGGTACCATCATACTAATGTGCAGGTATTTTTCCTAGAAGAAAGTGGTCTATTCAACTAGAACAAAACTTCAGACTACTAAAAATAAAGATACTTTTTTAAAAAAGTAAAATAATAATTTCTGTGGTTTTCTATTCCAGAATAAAATACAGAAAAAGTACTTTCAAATCAGGTATTTGTTAGACATTCTAGGAAGAGTGTTTTGTACATATCTGTGATTTCATCACCTGGTTTCAGCATACGAAAAGTAAGCAGTGCCAGAGCGTCCTTGAATTGAACTCCTGAATCAATGAGTGTTTTGTCATGCTGGGAATGGAAACTTCCAAGGAACTGGCTAAAATGCTACTAGTTTTACTACATGTCACTCTTTTCTGAGTCAGCTCCTGAATATTTCACTGAGCCTGGTGTAACCAGAATTTCCAGTTTGGCTAGGACAGCCCTAAAATACTCCAGTATCCAGCAGATATGGTTCTGCTATTTTTCCACACCACGTGAAGGAAACAGGATATTCTTGCTCTCACCTTAAGCCTTGCATAGGAAGGCAGGCTTTTGCAGCACAGTAGTAAGAGACAGGGACTCTGGCACAGGCTTGTGATGTGATACAAATCTTATATTTTACTGCAAAACAAGATGAACAGAGTATGTTCTACTCTGCATTAAATGTTGGTTAGTTTGATGAGTCCTCAAAGCTCATGTTTAGTTATATAACCTGACATGGGCCCTACACAGGTGACATAACAGGTGCTCTCTATTCTGGTTTCTGTGGCTCTAGAAAAAAAGAAAAATACTTTTCACTGACAATAACTAGGGCTAAAGTAGCATAAGTAGGGAACAGAAGTTCTTCCCTACCTGCCGGAAATAGCACCTGAGTTTTCTCACTGGAGATAGGAACTCTCAAATAGTTCTTCTTTCGACTGACAATGCTAGAAGATATGTTCATCACTAAAATTTGATGATGTTTTTGGAAGAAACATGTCTACTAACTCTACTAAATTTTAGTAGTTAACTACTACAAATGTCAGTAGAAGTAATTAAATTCTACTTAAGACCCCCCCTCTCCAATATGAACTAGTATACTTAATAACAAAATAAAAATGAGGACATAGTATGAAGGATTGCTAATATTTTAGCTGGATCATGGCAGCCCATCATGATTACTGATAAAAATTATTAATGTTATAACTGCTTGAGAGAATGAGATAGAAGTCGTCAGCAAGACTTCTGTGAAATTACTTAACCACATAATTCTTAAACAAATACTTCCTTGATTTAGTAATTCTCAAGGTCTTCTCAGTTATTGAGATTGTAAACCTTTTGCCCAAACCTACAGACGCTCAAAAATAAGTCACTGCGTGCCATCGTGTGGATATCACAAGAACAGCAACATCTGTTCTGAAAAGATGGATTCGTTAAAAAAAAAAAAAACAAAAAAAAATAAAGAAAGAAAAAAAAAAAAGAAAAAAAAAAAAAAAAAAAAAAAAAAAAAAGCGTGGGGACGAGGGGGAAGAATACAACACGTGTATGCCTTGAATACAAATATCGTGAGGAAACTCATTCCAGAAAATAGAGGGGTTTTGTTTCCGTTTCTTGCTTTTCAGTTAAAATAAACTAGCAGTGCTAATGGCTGTGCGGCCACACTGTCAACTGTTAATGGTCTGCCATTAGTTAAGTAACTAGGCAATGACTTCAAGATTTAAGACTTCATATCAAAGACACTTCCATTACAAAACCTTTCAACATCCCTTCTAACATTATTCTCTACACACTCAGAGACAACAGAACAGAATTGACCTGCTAGCAGCATATTTAGGATACCTTCCATTTTTTTTTTTTACAGATATACCACCACCATTCCAATGCAAGTTCCAGCTACACATATGGTCATTCCCTAAGACAGTCCCTAAGACTGTCAAAGTACTCAAGATGAAGTAATGAGTTTAAATGTTATCATGAAAAGGATGGCAGGGAAACAACAGAAATGAAAGAAGGAAAGAAGAGCAAAGTTTGAAGCAAAATCACTTAGAATTTTTTTTTGCTTTCTTATATAAAACAGCTTGTGTCCACAGCTTCCATGTGCTTTATATAATATATAATATAATCATACTTTATGTGATATATAAGCCCATTTCTCCAAACAATTACCATTTTAAAAAGTTATTTACTTGGAATACAATTAAATACAAGCACAAGCCATAGATAATCACATTGCTTTTCCACATTAAAAAAAATAGCAAACCAAATTAGAGGTAAGTCCTGAAATATTTTTATGGCTCATATCAAACTTATAAATTTATAAACTGTTCTAGAAGGGAGGGGAAAAAAGAAAGTGCCAATTCACCTCAGGGATTTTCTGGATGGTGTTTCTCGCTAACAGTTATGTGTTTAAACACAAGTATGCTTATGTGCAGCACAGCAGTGCTGAATGAGACCCCAGAATTCAAATGGCCTATAGTATCACTGATACAAAGAGACTGTCTGCTGGTGGGCTGGCTGTTCTGTAATTTACCAAGATTATGGACATATTTCACAGAATACTATTTTGGACTCATGCCATCTCAAATTTATTTAAGCTGGCTCAGGCAGGGCAATAGAAAAAAGAGTGCTAATCATCTAAATACATTAATAAGCTTTATCAACATGAAGAGCAACTGGAGACAGGAAGCGAGGAAAAGAAACGCTCGTGTAACCCTTCATTTTCCTTTGAGGGAACATAGAATGAGCACTGACTGCTGTCTTGGTGCTTTTTTTCCAGAGGACACGCGTGCACTAGCGGTGGTAATGGCAGAAGGGGAGACGTGAGCACGTTGGTAAAAGCAGAGGTTGAGTAAAAATGGTTTGGGTTTTTGGTTTGGTTTTAATTTAGTTTGCTGTTGAGGTTTGGTTGTTTGGATTCGTTTTTGTTTTAAGCAAGGAATTGCAGTTCGCTGGAGCATGTCACAAAAAGACCCGTTCTCGCGGCTTTCCTGTATGTCTGCTGTGCACTGAAGCATTTGGCCTTTTCTATACGAAAAGGCAAATCTAGGGCTACCAAGGGAGCAACAATCCCTATCTACATGCATGGGCGCGGGGTGCAGCCTTTCAGGTAAGAGAGTCGGGATGTGGCAGCTGGAGTACAGCAGTCGCAGGTGTCACTGCAGTTTCCATCAAAGAAACCAGACCCAGATGCCCTCGGAGAGCCGAGTGTGACGAAAGCCGCGGGCAGGAGCACACACGGTGGCGGCCCTGGCGAGTGACAGCACCCCGCTGCGGCTGGGATGGCCGTGCAGCTCCGCCCCGCTGTGGCGGCGATCTCCGTCCAGCTCCGCCCGTCCCTTTGGGCCGGAATCTCCATCCAGCTCCGCCCGCTCCGCTGCGGCCGGGATGGCCGTGCAGCTCCGCCCCGCTGCGGCCGGGATGGCCGTCCCCCGGCGAGAAGGGCACACTGGGCATGCGGCGCGGGCACGTCCACTCTGGAGGGTGGGCAGCAGCCGCGGGAGCGTTGTGTGGCTCGCAGGCTCCAGCGGTTCCTCCCCTGTCGTTGGTAGCGCCCCGTGTGGGAGGCGGTGAGCGGCGCAGCGGCGCGGCGGGCCCGGGGCGCCGACGACTCAGCGCAGGGCCATGAGGAACCTGCCGTACTTCTGCCGCGGGGAGGTGGTGAAGGGCTTCGGCAGGGGCTCCAAGGAGCTGGGCATCCCCACCGGTGAGCGGGCGCGGAGGGCACACTTTCTCGGAACAACACGGGCGGGGTGTTCGCGGGGCTGGGCCCAGCCGTGGGGCTGGGGGTCCGCGCCGAGTCCCGGGAGCGCTCCCGCCGGCGAGGTGCTGGGCCGGGGGTTCCGGGGGTCTCTGTCGCGCCCCTCGAGCGGAGCCGTGCCGTGCTCCTGCCAAGCAGCGGTGCGGCAGCGCTGTGACTAAGCTCGCCTGACCTCGGCGGCCGCCCGGCTGCCCTGCACAGCTGCTTTTGTCATGGCTTGCTGTTTCCGAGAACGGCCCTGCCTTGTTTCCTACTAGTGTTTTCCTGACGCCTTTTTTGCCCCTCTCGTACCCTGCTCAGAGTTTTGCACCTTCCCTTGTGTTATTCCCTGCACCCCAGCCTGTAAAGAGGTTTCCCTGAATCTTGATGTTTGTTCCTTTTCCCATCTCGTGATCGTCACGATGTACAGGATGTAGATAAGTGTCACATTCTCGATGTTGTGGTGTGGCAGCTTGGGAAAATAACCCTTCGCATAAATCTCCGATAAGAATAGGAAAGGGAGTAGGCATTGGGAATCGCTGCAAGGAAGAAAGTTTAAGGGGAGTAAAGCAGAGTTTGAAACAGCGCAGGTGGGCTTGGCCTACTGAGAATGTATTTTCCTATTGCCCATCTCTGTTTCAGTTGTCTAAATGCAGGCAGATGAATACTGCAAGAGAATTTTGGCATTTCTTAAGCAGACACTGAAGTTAATAGTCATACTGCACTACGTCTAACAGACATGAAACTTTGTAAGACCACTCTTTTAGTGCTGGATTTCTGACATCTGTTTCTGAGAACATTTAATTTTTTTCTCTTGGTTGTTTATAAATGATGTGTTGGTATTAGGGAACAGGGAAAGGAAGCTGTAACTATCTGTGAGCTTTGATAAAAATTTGGTAACCATCTGTTCTTTCAAATCAGTTTGGTATCTTGCATGCAGAGATCTATTCAGCTTGGAAATAGAAGTAGGTTAGTAATTTTGAGAGAAGATTCAATTCAGTCAAAAGGAAATTTTATTCTGCTGTAAGTATGTAGTTTTCAAAGGAAATCTCAAATCTACAGAAGCCTCTGAAAATGAACTTGTGCAAAACTTGACAGATGACTAAACAATGATTACATTTGCTTCTACATAGTTTATTTCATCAGTAAATATTTTACTAATAAATAGTTCTGAGATGCCATTTTATAGTGCAGAAGAAAGTTGACTTTTCCCCTCTCATTTTTCCTCATGGTAAATCTGTGGTAATTGTCCTAAGAATGAAATGTGTTCTGGCTGTATGTGTGACATATTTATTAATTATTACTGCAAAAGAGAAAGAAAACTATACAATACAGTGTGTGTGTGTCTGTGTGTGTATGTAGGAGATGTAGTAACTCTGGTATTGCCACAGTAACTGAATTTTATGAAGCTGTTTTATACTTTGCCGATGGTATGTTTCATTATTCTTATCACCACCAGTGTTATATTTGTAAATAGTATGTAGGCAGAGTTTGGCTTTTAAGTATTTGAAGATCCTGTTATATACTTGACTTACACAAAGTCACTCACACTTTATAAAATTTTTACAGCTAACTTTTCTGAGCAAGTAGTTGAAAGCTTTCCATCTGATATCCCTACTGGTATATACTATGGATGGGCCTGTGTTGGAAATGGAGATGTGCATAAAATGGTTTTGAGCATAGGATGGAATCCCTTCTATAAGAATATTAAGAAATCAGTGGTAAGAATCTTGCTTTTTGTGGGATTTTTATTGTAATAAAAGATTAATTTTAACAAGATACGCAGAATTTGATTGATGAATGGTATCTAGAAATTTGTGCACCATTAAAAATGCATTTGTTATCTATATAATACTTATATTCTGAAAAGAATATACTCTCTGTAACCAAATAGTATGCAGAGGAAGTTGAATAAAGTTTTTTCTTCTTCTATTCCACCATTTCTTAACTACTTCCAAAATTAAAATATAACAGTACTTGAAATGATGGTTGCTTGACTTGCTGATAGCAGATTAACTATTAACTTAAATGCATTGAATTTACTAGTTATGAGACCCTAGCAGAAGCTGGAACATATTAGTAATCTATTGTTCTCTGCAATTAATTTCAGATAGGAGATGTTGGTGCAGCGTAATTTGTAATGAATTTTTAATTAATTTTTCTCTTAAATGAGGAAATGGATACATAAGATGCTGAAGCTTAATGTACAGAATAAATATTTGAAGGCATATAAGGATGTAAGGATGGAGAAGTTAAATTCTGAGCTGTGACTGCTGTGGGGTTTTTTGCTGTCAGGTGCTGGTACTTTTCCTGAGTCTTGCAAAGCTCTCTTTTATTTGTTAAAAACAATTTTATTTGTACATGAATCTCTACTTTTAAATGTTTTTCTTAGGCAAATCTATACTTAAAGTTTTTTTTGCAGACAACTTTTCTGAGCAAGCAGTTAAAAGCTTCCCAAATGACAGCTCTGCTGGTAGATGCTGTGGGTTGGCCTATTTTGGAGATCAAGATGTGCATTAAAAAGTTTTGAGTGTTAGGTTTGTGTCTTAGTCTGGACTTGCTCTTCAATTTTATCATTCAGTTCCCTTAGGAGATAGTTGTAAAAGCTCTCCTTGAGGCAACTACTTCTGTCAAAATCTTCAGAGTTATTTTAATGTATCCACTTGTTGATAAAACATTAACATTCCCTGCCATGGAAATCTTAACTCTGAGAAGCTTTGAAGCATTTCTCCTGATGTCTGGGGGTGTGGGTTTTGGGTTTTTTTTTTAATTGGTTCGTTGGGTCTTTTTTTTTTTTTTTTTTTTGGTTTGGGGGCTTTTTGTTGTTTTGGTTTTGTTGGGGTTTTTTTCATTCCTTTTCTCTTTAAACACTTTTTACTCTATAAGGAAGTAATTTTTTTTAATTCCATGCAGAATGCAATTCTACTTCCTAATACAAACTAAAGCCCCGGCCTTTTAATTTTGGATTATACATACTATACTAAATGTCCCTTTTATTTTTTATCTCTTGAGAATTTGAATGTTGGATATTAGGCCTACATGCTTACAGAGAGGGAAATAAACTCTTAAGTTCAGAGTAATTGTCCGCTTACTTCTCTTCCTTCAGGAAACACACATTATCCACACCTTCAAAGAAGACTTTTATGGAGAAATTCTTAGTATAGTCATAACTGGATACATTCGACCGGAAAAAAACTTTGATTCCTTAGGTCAGTATTGGAAGTCTCCCTCAAGCTAGTTTATTTTTTGCCTTGCTCATGCAAGTTCTCTGTCTTCACTGTACCTCCTTCCATCTTGAGATTTAATTGGTTGACCTTTAAAATGTCAGTCAAGTGTTTTTGTAATGTAGAACCAAAAAAATATACCTCCACATCTTCTTATGTATCACACTAAAAACCTGCACTTTTCTTTCATTTGTCTGAGGAGTAACATTAAAATCTTGGGCTTATCATAAAAGTCAAGCATACTGATTTCTTCTTAAAATGCAGTTTTGTTAGTTTTGAAACAGAGCTGCTAATGTGTCTTTTGGCAAACAAATATGATAGTGCTGGTAACAGATAAAAATGCAACTCTAGCATGTTAAAAAAAAAAAAACATTTTAAAAGCAGAGAATTCTGCCTTTCAAACGTCATAGTTATATTCTACTTTTGTGACTGTTGTTTGACATTTTGTGGTGCCTTATTTTCACTTATTATTGTGCTCAGGATACAAACTCAACTTTTAAATATCCCTATTCTTACCTTTTTCAGATGCGCTCATTTCAGCAATTCAGGAGGACATTGAAGAAGCAAAAAGACAGCTAGATCTACCAGAACATCTTAAACTCAAAGAAGATAACTTTTTTCATCTGCCCGAAGGCAAAATAGTAAACAATCACTGAGAAAAACCATACAGCCTCTTTTTTTTCTTTTTAAAATTTCTTTCTTTTTTCTTATTTTCTCTCTTGTCATGGAGCTTTTGTATTTGCACTGCTGTCATAGATACTTCTGTGTCGGGTCTGTTAGGTGACTGAGATCAGAACAACCATACAAGATGACTTCAGTTTTCTTTGGTTAAGTCATCATTAGCCCAGTCATACAAAAGAACTAGAAGGCTGTACTAGGTGATTATAGATAAGCAATGTACAATGTATTGTAATGTTACTGGGTCTTTGGTATCTGAGAACATTCAGAACATGATCAATGTTAATTGTAACCATGGGGTGTGGTTAGCTCATTTAATGAAGAATGTCTGTTCTTAACATAATGTTCTTGTCCCATTTTCTATGCCATTCTTAGATCTGAGTTTCAGCTTAGAAAATGTTGGTATTGGTTGACTCAGAAAATTCCTGTGGTTAGATATGATTAGATAACAATAGCAAGATTAATTCCCTATAGTTCTTGTTTTTATTATATGCTGCACAGCTGTTATGTTTGAAGCTGTTACTTTAATTGAAATTATTTATTTTAAGTTTATTTGAAATGAAAGAAATCACTGTTGCTCATTGTGTTGCTAGAATCTGAACTGTATTTCTTCACACTTGACAGAACATATAATAACTCATTTGTGGTGTTTAATTCTGAAGAGGTGTTTCACTTAATTTCAAAAAATAAGTAAAAGTGTGAAAGCTGATAAACTTTAAGATTCAGCCATAAAAGATGCAGAAACAATATAACAAGACTTCTGCTCATTGCACCTTAAAGGAAAAGATGTAGTGAGACACAAATTTGCATTTTATGTGCTGCTGGTATTTTTCATAGGAAAATTTTATTGCACTGGCAATAAAATGTCTGACTTCAAGGTTCGCAGTATTGTAAGGCACAGAAAAATTTCATCAACACTCTGCACTAAGTGCAGGTAAGAGCCAAGGTTTTGGCAGACCAAGTAGATAAATACACAAATGAAAACCTTTGGGGATTTGTTACATAATGTATCAACACTATAAAGAATATTGTTTATTTTTTATAAGTAGTTGCAGACAGTACTACTCTGAAATGTGGGGATACGAGTGAGGGTTGGACTAGATGATCTCTGAAGGTCCCTTGCAAGCCTAACTATTCTATGATAGATAAGTGGAAGGAGGTCAGTGAGAGTTGATGGATGGTAATTTGAAAAATACTCTGAAGTAATTATGTAATGTGTGATTCAATACCTAGTCTTCTTTTCTTCTGATAATTTTTTCTATCCCTTGGTGAATGGAAGCAGGTTAGCTACAGTGACTCTCACAATCATAACTTTTCGACATCACTCTGTGATGTGTCTTGGACATATTCTGAAATTCAAAGTACTTCTTTAAATATGTCTCAGGTGTGATTCTCTGCATGAACTATGATGTTCAATATGGAACGCACAATATCTGTAGTGAAATTTGATGAATTATTCATTGTCCTATTCTAATCCTACTTTTCACTCTAGAATTTAGGACAGTTTTCGCAAGATAGCTGTTTTGATCTTTGTGGCAGGTGCTGTCAGGATGGTAGTTTCACTTCATATTGGTTTAAATTCTAGCCAGTATCATGGGCTGTTATTAGGGAAAAGGGCTCATGTTTGCTCTTTAGGACTTCAGGAGGAAACTTGATTTTGCTTAAATGAATTGTTCGCCAGTGGTGTTGATAGCAGAGGCAGATGCAATACATTTGGGAGAGAGGGACATGGGACAATCTACTTTCTTTTAAAGGAGAAGAGAAATAATTTACTGGGCTTTTTACTATATAATGTTTTACAAATTGTATTTCTGAAAAGTCTGTGAATTGTCTTGCAAGATTGATGATTGAAATTTTAAAAAGGAGAGATTAAAACGAGAATTTTTTTTTGCTAAGAATTTATGCATTCTTCAGATTGTAGTAACATTAAAGTCATATATTTTACTAGTCCTTCTAGAGAATAAACAGAAGCCACGCTAGTCAACAGAGTATGTTGTCAACATTCGATTGTTATTAATCATGGTACTGTAGCTAAACACTTGTAGCTGCCTTTAAAATTGTTTTTTGCCAGTGATGTCTTGGGTCTGTTGTGGAAACTATGGTGCCTTAGGCTGGTTCTGAATAATACTTTTCTGTATCTGCTAATAAATGCCACTATCAAAAATTCAACTCGCCATTTGATTGTAGAACTGCTGTGCTGTGGATAAAGAAATGGAAAACTTGAAAGACTTAGCTTGCTCACAAATCCTAGCTGAGGTATGATATATGGATACACTGAACTAAGAAACTGCTCTTTATGTGTTTGTCTTCAAAGAGAGCGTGTTAGTACCTCCATTTGGCTGAGTGTACCTGACTGTATTATTTAAGAGAAAATGTTATACATCGCTCTTTAAGCTCAATACATAATTCTAGCGCAGTATAAACTTTATTTTTGTATTATGTACAAGTAGCTGTATTTTGGTTGATGCTGTTGCACTGTACCATTACTAAAGGAACTGTAATTGACAAATTTATCCTTCTTGTCTTGGATTTCCTTTCCTTTGCCACTCCTAGCAATGTTAGTTGTTTCAGTTTTAGGCAAAGCTTTATGGGGATGACTGCCTTATTTTGAACTTCTAAATCTTCACATGCTTTTGTATTCCTCTTTGTTATTGAAGGTGCAATGATTAAATCCACAGAACAATGTCAAAGTTACAGGGTGATCATGAGGTCTTTAGGAGTATGTAACACAAAAAAAATCCATTCAAGAATTACGACTTAAAAATTAGTCCTTCTCAAAATTAATTCATTTGTAAAGATAAGCCTTAAGTGATTAACAGCTCTAGAGCTATTTGTTATCAAAAATATGAAGGAGCTGTTTTGATGCTCAATCTATTCTCCTAGCCATCTAACCGTACTGACAACAAATAACAGCACTTCTGTGCACTTTTGTGTGAAGACTTTGTTCTTTATAGCAAGGGGCTATAAAGAGTGTCCTCTTCTGGAGTATAATGTATCCAGCAATGTTGAAAAAATTGCTTTGTTGTGTCCCTTTAAGGTAGATCACCCACTGAGTGCTATTTATTCCCTTTGGCATAGTTTGAAAGTGCTGAACCACTTTAAAAGATAAGTGTAAAATTTCTGTTGTAAATACTCTCTGCTTTTTTCAGTTCTCTATAGCCCAAGAAGATCATAAAGAAGACAGAAGTAGTCCTTTTTACCACTGTACTTTTGGACTATATTTCACTTTGCAATAAATTCAAACTCTCTGTTTGTGATGAAGCACTATTTAAACCACTGGAATTAGATTAATTAGGTGTTGATGATATATGAATATTTCTGATATATTTTAAACAAACGAGGAATACTGTGGAGATACTTGGCGGAAGAAGTCATGTCATAAATGCAGTTCCATTGGGAAACATACTACAAGATTATGACGAAAACCATCAGCTTTGGGGAACATAGGTGCACCAGATGATGTTACAGGTCTGGGTACAAGAGCTACTGTGTTATGAATTGCTTTCCAACGATAATTCCATCATAGTAAACTACTCGTACCCATCGAGTGGCATTAGATAATTCTTGTTTATCTCTCTGTGTTTTGGTAGTGATTGACATAGTTCTTGGTAAAAGAGCAAGGGCATGCTTTGAGTGGATGGTTGTGGTAGTTACAATGCATTCACATGGATATTGGCAAAGGATTTGCTCTCTGAAGAGTGGACAGAAATACATTCTCCTAAAGCAGTGTGCATCTGAAAGTCTGCAAAATACTCAGTTTAATCTTTTGAAAAACTGCTTTCAGAAACCGTGCCCATGTCTTGAGCTCAGCATGGTAGGAAAGTGTTAAATACAGTGCAGTAATTCTATAAGAAAGGCAGCATAAAAAATCCATAAAGTAGTAAGAATTTCTCTAAAACGCTGATTTCCCTCCTATTCACACACATCTTCCTTGTCCCCGAGAAGTCCATTTTGAAATATATATTGAAATGTTGCCATCCTATCCCATATATGCTATATCTTTTTCTCCAGTCTCAATCACTTCATGTTCTTGTAGTAGTTGCTTAAGGAAGGAAAGGCTTCAGATTGATTTGCAGCCTCTCATACCGTCCTCCATTAACAGCTGTGTCTTTGCCTTGCTTTATTCTCCAGTTCCGTGGTTCCAAGTAAAAGGAAAGCGAAATCAACTGGTAAGAAAGTAAGTGGTTTGGATTTTCCTCTCTGGTGGTAGAATGAATTATAGTACACTGTCATCTGATAACATCAGTTTTAAAAACTGAAATTATGTGAAGTCAGGTAGGAGGAGTCTTTGTTTTAAGTGACCTGTTAGAAGTGTAGGTTAGAGTACCATTTTTAATGTTTTGGAGATACTGGCTTACCCTTACAGTACTGCAGTTGTACTCTCATAGCTGTGATGGTATAAGGCTAAAAAAAAGGAGGTTGGTAGGGCAGCTATATGGTTTTTTATTAGTTAAGAGTAGTCAGAAGCAGAGAACAGGGACACAAATACAACTCACTTCTAACCTTAGGCTAGAAACACAAAACACTCAGAAACATTTTTAACCGTAGTATCTAGAAAAAATTGAAGACTGGTTTTCCCAGTTGTATCCATTTGGATTAATCACATTTTTTTCACTCCACAAATCTATATGCAAGATGCTGTAGCTGTTTCAAAGCCAATGAAGTAGTTTTGGCATGATGATACAGATTGCTATGCATTGAAATAGGTATTTTCTAGTCAACTGTTTATGAAAAGCATGGATGTTTTTAAAAATGTAGGAGGAAAAGTGACATGTTGCAAATCAGCTTCAAGTAAGCCCAGCCTGTTCTGGTGATGGTGCAGAGCCATTATGTTGTGTGCCTTCAGCTCAGCATCACACTTCGGCTTTTTTCTGCTTTTCATTTTTAAATGTCAGCATAGTCAGTCATAAAGCCCTTCAATGCCAGTACTGCTCTTCTGCAAGGTCATACCTTGGGATTTTTGCTACAGTCAAAGCAACCTGGGCTGTCTGCCAGTTTGAAGTCACCACAGCAGGGTGGGCAGCAGCCTTCTTCACTGTACAGTGGCATGTTAGCTGGAAACAAGAGAAATATCAAAAGACAACCTATCCTTACAGGAAATTCTCCATTGTTCACATTGTGTTCAATAGTTAAAAGTTCAGTGTACAAATCACAGGAGAAAATGCCTCCAAATGGTCACCTCTTATCCTTGTGTCTCTTGGACTTTGTATTCATCTGCACAACAGCCTGAGTTGCGCATTTCACCCAATAAAGTTTATCTGTATGCACAAGGTACGCACACAAATGCTCTCTTTCCAGAAAAAAAGTTAAGACAATATCACAATACAAAAAAGGTCATCTAACTTCCCTTCAAATACACACTGAGCACTTTTCTTTTGTCTTCACAAAGAATCACATATGAGATCTCTAGCAGGAGAAGGTCAGTATTAAAAAAATTGAATGCTGAGCCTCGTCTTGAAATTCTGTGTACCTATAAAGCAGATTTTATTGGCGTTTTGAAATTTGTGAAACAGCTCTTCATGAACTGCAAGGACTGTGATAGACTTTTGCCTTTTTTCTTTTTCCCTGTTATCACCATTCTGTCATCTGCCCTGAAGAGGGGTCCCAGAGAATTTGCAGAGTCCTGGCAGGGTTCTTCAAATAATGCACATTACAGAAGAAAGATGCAGACTGTCAGGGCAAGTGTGGGACATGAAACCTAGGCCAAAGTGCTGACACCAGCAAAATGTCAGTTGTCGCAGCCTGTGCTGCATAACTGAGGGTCTGAAAGGAAGAATGAGCAATGGCAAATAAGTTCAGGAGGGATATAACTCTCTTGGTCTATAAGCTATACTAAGCATTTAATACTTCTTTTGATGTGCTTCATTGACTTTTGAACTTTGTTTAAGGAAATAAATTGACACAGACATTTACTGTGAAAAACTGTTTGTAGCCTTAACCAATTATGTTCATAGGGCCATTCTCACCTCTAAGCTGATTGCCCAGGCTTCTTATTTGCTTTTGTCAGCTCCAGTTTCTCCTGGCAGCCACAGCTAATTGTGGTGCAGAGGGGAGCTTTAAGGGCAAGCAGACCAGGTGTCTGCCTCTCATGGTGATGTCAGGGGCAAAAGAAGAGTGAATTGGGACACTCAAAACTTGAAGTCAGTTTCAGTGAGCAACAAGAGCATCCAGGAGCTGGACTGCACCTCTCTGGAGTCACCCTGCAGTGGAGTCACATCAATGCAGAAGTAGTGGAGCAAGATGAGCTAGAAGACGCTAGCTTAAGCAGGAGGGTGTAGTGGGGCAGGAAGGAGAAGCAGTAATTCAGGTCCCTGAGATTGGAAACAGTCATCTGAGTCACTGGGTCCAGGTGCAGCATATTTACCTGGATGTTGGTGAGGATGCCTGATTGAAGAGCTGCTGGCAAATTTTTCTGAGAGGTAGAAATCAGGATTGTTAGAAAGGGCTGCAGTTAGGGCAAGTATCCAGCACATGGGAGCCCAACACCTCATCCTCACTCTGTTATGCTTTTTTTTTTTTCCCCTATTTCTCCTTTCTGAAGGATTGAAATCCTTTTCAGCTGAGCATGCCAGCCAGTCAGGTAGTGGGGAGGAAAAATAATGGCTACAGCAGCACAGTAACTTGACCAGTGTCAAGGTCTCCCTTTTCAGAGATAATAGTGCAAATACAAGAGTAGTGAATATAGTTAGAGTGTTAGCAACATTATTGCAGACTACCCTAGGAAAATAAAAAGCCAGTACTATTCAGTGTGGTCTGTCCCACTAACTCATTCTGCCATCTGACCTTAAGCCAAGTGCAGGTGGAGAGGTGTGCCTCATCTCCAGCTGCCAGGGGCTGCAGAGACCACCCCAGTGCTCCGTGATTTCTCGAAGAAAGCTTTGACTAGCCTCTTTGCTGTATCTATGTATTAGTTAAATATTTTGATATGGATTAGTAGTACCACTAGCTACTCCACTAGCAGAGTGAAGAACAAGCGACACAAAGACTTTTTGAAATGCCTTTTCCATTTTCCTGTAAGTTTCATCCTTGGGGAGAATGATCATTTTGGTCTGCTTTCCTTAGCTGTTTTTAGTGGAAGGATGTGGATGTCTTGCAAGGTTTCCTGCACTGACAAGATTCTAAGAGTTTAGATAACTTCTTTCTCTCACTGACATACTGTCTATATTTGCTTTTTTTTTTTTTTTCTTTCTTGCGGAAGATCCATTTTTCTACAGAGCAGATTAAAACATACAGCAGCCCAGTCTGTCTCAATGTTCCTGGGGGTAGAGTGTAGTCCAAGTCTCCCTTAAGCTTCTACATGTTCCTAGCTGTGCTAGCACACAAATATTTTTAGCTTGCTTATACACGTAACACTCAAAGCAACTTACTGATGATATCTCATCACTCTTGTGAGATGCAGAAATTCACTGTCTCCATACTTTGAGAGACTATTTTCTAGCTTCATATTTTTTCATTACTATTATTGACCAAATCCTTACAGAGTATCCTACTTGGTATCATCTCTAAGAATATAAGGAATACTCTAAGAAAGCTAGATGTTTGATCTTAATTTTGTTGAGTTGAGCAGTACTCACATTTTCCATTCTTCTAGCCCTGCTGCTATGTAAATCCTAAACATTTTTTCCCCTTTTAGACTCTGGTCATTTGGCATGCTCTGAAAAAGTGTCAAGTAGTTGATGGTATATTGGACAGCCATATAGTTTCAAGGAATGTATTTCACTTTACTCTAAAACCTTAGCTGAAGTAAAGACCCCTCTCTTTCTGGTGTCTACCTGCAGTTGGACGTCCTCCGTTCTGTTGTCAGAGATTCCTAAAATCCATGTAATATACAGTAATTCTCATTTTTCTTCTTTGCATTAATCTAATATACCCTGGTTTATGTTTCATTTAATTTCTGTGTAATTTTAAAAATTTAACCCTGGTTATGAGTGTGAAGAACTAAACCAATAGCATAACTGAATTACAGTTAAAATTGACCTTGGTCCTGATAAGGTAATGGTTGTAATATAAAAAAAAAATAGCAATAAAATAGGCTTCTTACCTTGTTATATTGAGAAGAGATTAACTACCGCAGAAGAATACAATTTCAAAACCATCTGAAGCCTTGCAAGTAAAAATGAAGATTTTTTAAGGTGAAGTACAGACCTCCTTCCCGCTGCCTTTAATATTTACTCCTTTAGCAGCTTTTGTTGTTTTCTGTAATAGTTGCCAGTCACCTGCAGATTGGAATGTACACAAGCAGGTGGTCTTAATATGTTTCGCAAGTGACAGCCTTTAATGTCACAATCAGATGTAAATTTTTAAATGCCTCAATTAGTACACTTCTCTTGCCAACAAAAGGAGTGGAATTACACTTCCTTTTATTTAAAACCATTTTTTTTAATGCCTAAAACATCATAGAACAAGCAGTTGTGATACAGAAGATTTTCCTACTGAAACCTGTGCAGGGTATTACTTCTAGTAATATAACTAGACATTCCCCCAAAACAGCCTCACAAAGTTGCAAAGAAAATCAGTCATGAAAAGGTAAAATGTTTATCCTTGGCCTTTGAACCACTGCTAAATGAAAACTGCAAATGACTGGGTTTAGTCATATAAAGATCTTTAACTTGTCAGTTAAAATTTTACTCAGGGAAGTATGACAGGTTGTTGCAAAAATGCTGCAGGAGAACTAATTAATTAATAACAGAGTTTCTTGCCTTCATGGAAAGACTGCCAGTTTGGAGATTTCATCTCTCCTGCACCTCCTGCACCTGGTCCTTGCAAAAAACCAAGTCTCATATAAAGACAAATGCTTGCTCATGTCTTGTTGAACTGTTGAACTGTTTTGTTGTACTTTTCTGTGCTCTAATGTCTACTACCATGCTTTACTTGAGGATCCTGTAAGTCTCTGTTTAAAAAGTTCAGTCTGTAGCTCTTCTGGTTGTAAGTGAAACGTGTAGAAGTCCCCTGTTTATGATGTGTGAATCTGAAATTTTTATGAAATCATGGATCAGAGGCTACTGTAAACTAACCATATTCTATAAATGGAGCATTTACTCCAGATGAACCACTCCATTAGATTATTGTTATGCTCTTACGAATTTTTAAAGACAAAAATGTACTGTTTCAGACCTACTGAGCTGGTTTTACCAATATGTATACTTTCTTGTTGGTTGGTGTTTGTTTCTTTAGGTATTTCTATATGGTTTTCTTTCACCTAAACTTAAACACCTTTCCTTTAAAAATTCTGTTCAGGCTAGGTTCTGCCTTAATGTCACATTGATTCTCGTGACTTTATCTACTTAGTGACTAGTCATACATCTAGCTCATCACTATTTCTTGAAAGCCTGTAGCCTAAGAGAAGTCTTATGTAGTTCATAACTTTGTATTTCTCATTTCATATTTCTCACTTCTGCATTACAATTTTTAATTTACCCAAATTTTTCTTCCATTCATTACAAAATTTCAGCACGTCATGTTTATTAAATGCAGCATTTTGCTGAAACTGAAATTTCAAAACAATGCAGAAAAGCCAATTGCCAAGCTGAAACCACTTATATCCTTAAAAGTACTTTTGCATGCAGTTGCAAGACAGAAAAGTTACAGTAAGAAATTACTATCTTCATTTTATATTCGTAAACTATAGGGAACGTCTTACTTTTTACACGTACACCATAAACGTTAACTTCTTGGACAAAATCCATCATGATCTCTGTGACTTCTTAAGTGGCAACATTTTCTCCTTTCCACCTGTTGAAAATATTTCTTATATTAATATAGACATTAACTTACATTTTTCTAATTCTATATGTGACAGAGAACTACTTTTAATGTGGGCTACAATCTTAACTGAAGAATGTAGATGTACAGACAAATCCTTTTCTGGTTTATTGCCATTTCATTTGAGATCCCAGTGATACAAGAAGTGCCAAATTTGAAAAACTCTAATATGTTGGAGTGAACTTTGGTGGACTTGTTTCCTATCCTTAGTGTTTTTGCTTAAACAAAGTTGACATTCATCATGTTTCAGTCTGACCTATGTCATCCAGTCCTGTGTATGTGTGGTTTCTTCCAAGATCCCTGGATTTACTCTTGACTTTGTGCTATACCTGAAAGTGTCTCCCACCCGGTCAGTGAAGTAGAGGAACCCATCCTCATCCATCACTAGGAGGTCCCCTGTGTCAAGATACACATCTCATTCCACAAACACATTACACAGGAATCTCTTCTCTGAGGCTTCTTTATTTCCAACATATCCAGAAAATGGGCCATCCTCAGTAACTTTAAAAGCTAGAAGATCAGGTTTACCTGCAGGCCATGAAAAGGGGATGCAAATAAACATATATAGAGTGAGCTATTAAGAGCATAAATTATCATATTAAAAATCCTTTGGAAAGCCACATTGGTTTTATGTGTCTTATTGCTACATTACCTTAGTTCTTCCCTGAACAGAAGAAACAGGTGAGTGGAAAAGGGAACATAATTTTGCTTTCTTCGCTTCCAAAAATCTGGACCACAGGGAAGAGATTTTTGGAGTGTATTGTACATCACTTACCTGGTAAAAGCATTTACCTGTTGAAAAGATGATTTATCATCATTTGGAAAGGGTGATGGTAGTAAAACAATACATGTAGAGGCAAAATGTATAGTACCTAAGATCTTTGAGGGCTTTGAGGTTTTCCAGAGGATAGGGGTGCTACTGCCCTAGCACTGGTGTGCTGGTGTGACAAAATAAGTTGTAAGCCACAATGTGTCTGGGCCCTGATCATCAAGAAGTCCCTGGGGTCTGAAGCATATCCATACTGGGCATCACTCCTTGTTGCTGCCTGTCTAAGTCCTATTTATAACAAGGACAAAACTTCCATTGACTTCACTGAAATAGATTCAGAATTCCCTTTAAACATGTTTTTTTTTTTTAATTATTCTTTATCTGTGATAAGTACTGGCTTTTTTCTCAATGTGCTCCTGCGGTTAAAAGATAATTCCATCTTCAAAAAACTTTTATTTTACTCCTTCAACAGATGTAAAGAGATGTTTTCAAGCAAATAGTTTTCTCCATAGCTGTATTTCTGCATCCTAAATTTAATCCTCTTCATTTTTTTGAACACTCAATACGGAAAATGGAATGAAAGCTCATACTACCTTTCAGAAGAGGAGCTGGCATTGCTGCAAATAGAATGCATAATTTGTAATAAAAGAACAACCAAACAAAATGTTGAATTTAAAAAGGAGTTGCTCTTACTCCAAGTCAAGTTGCTCTAACCCCAAGTTATTTTACAGGAGGATCGTCTAGTCATTTACTGTCATTACTATCTCAAATTGCATCAAGTGACAGCTCCAGAGTTATCTAAAAAATATGTGTAACAACCTGCAAAATTTTTCTAGTTGTGTCATGAAACTGGGAATTTTATCAATTTCACTGAGAAACCAATATTTTTTGTCCAGTTTCTAATGTAACTGTAGCGAGGAAGCAAGCTCTTTTCAAGAAAAAAAAAAAATCTTTTTCTTGATTTGGATATTATCAGCAAATCATATCTTATCAGAAATCATAGAAGATTGCTACATTTTTACAGTACTACTATCAGAATATTTTATGTTATATTATGTTTATTATATTATCAAAGATAAGCAATAATAATTGCTGATTTCATGACTAGTACTACTGTGTGTCATTGAGATCTGACATTATCATAACCTATTATAATTTAGGTCATCTGTACAAGCCTCTCTTTTATTTCAGGAATTTTATCTCTATGATAATTTAATCTACATACTAAAACTAGTGGTGTTAAAGACCTTTCCCCCAGAATTGAAAACTTTGTCACAGATGGATTCATGCTTGTGTACACAGGCTTATGAAAATTTGATGTGGCTTCAATAAATGCAATGCTGTCTTTCATGACACTCAGTTTTCAGGATTTTTCTCAAACATATTCTCAGCTACCTTATTTTCAGTCTGGGAGCTTCAGCTCTTTGAGGTGGAGTATTCCATTTTAAGTAGGAGTTTGGAAAGTCTGTGCAACTATAGGTACTAAATAGATAAATCTGGTTTTGTCATTAAATATAAAAATATGATCCATAATTTGAATTTTTCTGTTCTTCCTCAGAATTTTAATTCTGAAACTTAGAAAGCATCTTTAAACATCTGGCCTCAGAGCACAACATATCTGTGAATTACTGTATCTTAAAAAAAAAACAACCCACACTAAAAAATCTGATTTTTCCAGGAATAGGAAAAAGTTCTTCTCAAGTGAGAATAAAAATATTATGGGTCCCCAATATTACTAATGTTCTTATATGATTGTAATTTTTTATTTTGGGTTATTTTATAAATATTTTGATATAATATTGAATATATTAGCAACAGATACCTGTTTGCATCTATTTTCCTGTTTTTTCTATTTTCAAGATCTAGGTGTATGTCAAAAATCTGTTGCTCACAGAAGTATCATAATCTAAATTGAGTTATTTGTTAGTTAATAGATAACTAATATTTTTCCTTACCTATGGGTGCTTTGTTACACCATCCATTTTCACCTTTTATAAGTTCTTCTTTCCAGACATCATATCTTGAGACAGCCTGAAATAAACTGACAGTATTCTAAGATGCAATTGTCACAAAGTGTTTATATCATGATGAGCAACACTAAGTATACATACAGAGGTAAGTGTTCATCTCCTTTACTGATGAAAAGAAACCCATTGTCTTAGAGTAGGGTCAGATTCAAATAATTTTTATGAAGGATAAAGTGCATTGATCAAATTGTCAGTTTTGCTTTAAAACTGACATCCATTTCTAATATCTCTGGAATGCAAATCAAGATGATCCTCTGACAAAAAAAAATCCAAAATAATTTTACAGACATCTCAAAAATTGCCCCAGAGATATGCAAGTGGACTCTTGCAACTT
The DNA here is from genome assembly GCF_024509145.1 of Vidua macroura. Classification (NCBI taxonomy): domain Eukaryota; kingdom Metazoa; phylum Chordata; class Aves; order Passeriformes; family Viduidae; genus Vidua; species Vidua macroura. The sequence continues at coordinate 15,913,725 of NC_071611.1, forward strand.
AATGACTTAATTAGTCTTTCCTACCTCAATCCTCCATCCACATGGTTAAGATTGCTAGAAGATTGAAAGTCTTGCAGAGTTGTTATCATGGTCATGCCAAGGCATTTTTGGCATCTCAGATTAAAAGCAGAAATCATTTGGAAGTCGTTAATCTGCTCTTGATCATAACTGATCTGAATCTTTAGTATTGTTTGAATAGTATTTTATTGTAGTATAATGTTCATGATTCACAGAAACTGTACAAATTGGAAAAGCATCTGAGACTGTTTTTATGGTAGAAACACTGAGAGTTTCAACAGTGATTGTATATGTAAATGTATAGCTTAGATAGTTTGAGATTAATAATTCTCTCCTTTATTTGCTGAGAAATTAGATTTTTTTTTTTTTTTTTTTTTTTTTTTTGCTAATCTTATTTCAGACAAAATGTGACACTAGTTTTAATGAGTGGAGATGCAGTCAAAGACCAAATTTGTGTAAGTTTGCTTTGGAATACCAATCTCCTGATTCATACCAAAAGTCAGATCAAAACTAGTTTCTGGCCTCATCATTTATTATATATGGGTTTTAAGGATGATAAGTAAAAATCAACAAAAATCATCATTAATTCCTGTCCTGTGGGTAGTCACATCTACACAGTCAGTTTGGTTTGTTTTTTTTTTTAATATATTCTGGGGGAAAAATTGGGTACACAAGCTTCTATGTACTCATTGTGTGTATATTTACTGTGGGTTCAAACTATATGTACAGAGAATAGAGTCAAGGAAGGGGCTAATAATAAGGCTTCTGTTTTCATTAACCAATTATTAGTGTAGTATCTGGAAAGAAGGAAGCATTTTCTTCCTTCCTGTTCTTTGTAATTTCTGCCTTTCCCACATCTTTAATTTTTTTTTTTTTTTAATTTTTGTATGGTTAATTGGTTGATTGGTTGGCTGATTTGATAACCTGTACCTTTGAGAAGATGCCAGCACAGCCCACAGCTCCTATTTTATTAATGCAGTTCAGGAAACCAAGACTTCCTTCTGTAGACCCATAGAACTCAAATATTTTAACTGGGCCAAACCTCATCAGAAATTCTTTCCATACAGAGGGTCTGATACCATTTCCAAGAGCAATATGCACTTCATGAACTCTGTCCTCTTCTTTCTGTGAACAGACAAAAAGATACAATCTTTGGCTGGGAAAAGTGGGTCTAAATACCTAAAATTGATCTAGTACTTTCTAACAGAAAAATTTTCATTTATGAACTGCCACCTTGACTAAAATACTTTACAGAATGTTTTGGGTTTTGTTTTTGGTGGGGTTTTTTTTTTGTTTTATTTTGGATTTTTTTCTGCTTTTATTTAAAATAAAACAGAAAAGCCTAAGAAATCTTAGTCTGAAGTTGAGGAGGTTTTACAGGGTGAAAACTTTATTTCTGTAATTGTTTGAATTTTCACTAATGAACTCTATAACGAGGATGTATAAAAGATTTTAGCTGTAAAAAAATAGGTTTTAAGGAAGTGCCATTTCCCATAGAAAAGAAGTTCCTTTCCCACCAAAAAGAGAAGTTTTCCTGTATCAACAAAATTCTGCCTTAGAAAACACTTGTGATACACAAAGGCCAATTCTTTTTGTAATACTTTGTAGAAAATTTTGGACATCTGCCATGTTCCTTATGGAACCTGAAAAAGCAGCAGAATAATTCAAAGCTGCTTAAAATACCTCGTATTATTAGTTTCAATTTTAATCTTTAATCCAGATTCATCAAAAGATTATTATAAAATCTTCAGTCAAAATGTAGTTGCTAATGTGTTATTGTTACATGTTAGTGATGTAATTATTGTGGTAAACTATTCAAAAGTTTACTTACATAAGTGCTTTCTGCATAGGAGAAGACTGCTCAGCCCCCTGTCTATGTGACTGTGGTCAAGACTCTCAGAAGCCCTCACTTTTTTGGAGTTACAGTTAGGATTGAGTAATTAAGTTACTGTTATGGCTAAATGTCAGCAGAAAATAAACTTATTTCAGGTCAACAGGAATGGTTTCTTCAGATCAAATAAATGCCTTTTGGTTTTGTTGCAGTGTTATTCTAATCTTTAAAATTATGTAAAATTATGGTTGATTTCTAAACAATATTAAGGTGATTTAAAGATGGAACTTTGCCTTGTAATTACACTGGAATGCTTTAGCAGAGTTTCAAACTTTTGCCTTTCAAAAACATTCACATAAAATTGTTTTGTGAACTGTGTATTAACAGACAACTTCATTTGATCCAGAACTGCATTTTATGGCAGATTAATTATTTGCCATGATAGGATCAACCATAATGCAGACTAAATATCACTGTTAAATACAGGAGTCAAATAGGAATTTGATATTCCCTGCTTCTGCCTAATGAGATGTGTTTTCTTTTGCAATTTTAATGGTAAATCTGAAGGAATAAATGTTTTGATCACATGTATGTAATCCAACTCAATTTTAAACCAGCTGGGAGGATGACTGGGAGACTTCCTTCATGCGTAATGTTGTCCCTTCCTCAGCACTTTGTCTTCAGGATTAAATGACAGATTTTGATTTTTTCCCCAATATATTTTGTGATACTATAAGACTTGAAGTAAAACTCAAGAGTTTGAGAGATTACAAGCAATAGGAGAAACTGTTATTCTCACCTTGGTTCACACCTGGTTCAACAATCTGCAGCATTTCCCTGAACTACCTTGAATTTTAAATGTCTTTATTTAAAAGTTACATGGTTTCCTATAAAAACATTCTTTGACACACTTTCTCAGTATTTTGTTACCTTCTATGGGCTTAATATTTACTTCTGATAGGTACACGAGGCTGGTTATCTTGCAGCAAATGTGATTAATCACAGAGTTTCTTCCACATTAAGAAATCCCCAAGTGCCTCCTAGTTTCCAAACCCATGTTCTTTCTCAAATAGTGAGACCTGGGCATGCTCAGTGAAAAGAGGGAAGGACAGACACCCTGCGTCTACTCCAACAGGTCTCTCACATTCAGTCCTAGTCCTGAACCACACCTATTACCCTGCATGGGTTTCTTTCAGTGTAGATGAACCTGTGTGGTACAGTAGAGGTTACATGTAATATATGTATATAACATCTGGTTATATATTATATGTGGTCATAGTCTAGTAAGATACATGATCTTGACAGAGCTCCTGATGTACCTGATCCACTTCTGTTAGCAACCTCACCTTCCCCAGCTCATCCAGGTCATCTCTGTTTTTCCCTTTTACCAGTTGCCAGTTAAGTATCCATTTCTTCTCTGATAAATTTTTGTTATTGAGTCAAGAAAAGATAGTTCTCATTGCTTTTTCCTGCAGGAGAAACCTTTACACAACTGGTTTGGCCTAGCAATTCCTTTGTAGTTTCTTATCTATGGACTACTGATATAATGTTTGTACAGGCTTGAGTTCTGGCCAACAGCTATCCTGTCTTGTACCCTTCAGTACTTTTTGTCTTTGATCCCTCTCCTACATCCAGACCACCCAATGACAAGATTCTGTTCAAGCCAGCTGGAAAATTATTTCAGATATTTCCTTTTTCCTAGTCTTTGCATCAATCTCTGACCAATACCACTGGAGATCATTTGAACTTTGTGCTTGTACATGAGGTTTTCTGAGGTAGGTAGGAATACTTCATGTCACCTCCCTTCAGTAATATCCTAACTCCCCAGCATAAAATTAAAAAAAATAACCAAGGTTTCCCAAAAAATTAACCAAGCTGTCATTGAGAAATGAGAGTTGCAACTTAATAAGTATTTTCAGACTTATTTGTCACTGTTTGGTAACATTTCACTTTGTTCCAAACCTGATCATTATTTAGTTGTCATATCTTTGGGACTGTTATCTCAGGGGCAACCAAGATTTTGAACCACACTGTTAGTACTTTGGCTTCCTACAGATATATCCATCATCATATATACAGGCATGGAAGAGAATGTGCCTTTGGAAGATCCCTAAGAAAAATATTTAAACTAATAAAAACTCATTCATCAGTTTCAGAGTTAAAAATTAACTATCATCTAGTAAATGCTGAATATAATAGGCCTCTCTTGATAACTACTTTGGAACAGAGCACTGAACTTTAATCATTCAATCTGGTTTGGACTCTAGTTTGGTCATTGTGTATGATTAAGCTTTTACAGCTTATACGTTTTCCTGACTGACCTGTGACTTGCTGGTCATTCAGATGAAAAACCAACAAGCCTGGCTTTGCAGAGGCACTTCTGTGAGTGTCAGGGTATAAGTGTCCTATCCTGCCAGGCTTGTTCCTTTGTCACCACTTCATTTGCTGGTGTAAACTTGATTGCTATTGGTAATAGCAAGGAACACAAGACCTAAATTCTGTATACACTGTAAAAAGTTATCAAACATTGAAAATACTATACTATTCAGAAATGGGTGAATATATCTGACTTTCAGATTTGCTATATCTTAAAGCTGCATTTGCAAATGGAACTTACACAGGGCTGACTGCAGAGATAGCGGCAGAGTTGTCCTATATATAAAAACATGATAACATTGTATTTCCTACAGTCTTTCCAAAACTGTCTTGCAGAAAATTTCTTCTTCAAAACACAAGTTGCTCCTATGCGATGAAAACAGAAAAGAAATTTCAAAATAACCTTTAAAATAAACCCCTTGTCTTCTACCACTATTGTAACAAAAAAAAAAAAAAAAAAGAAAAAATCAACAACAACAACAAAAAATTGTCATTCTCTTAATTCAGTTAATGATGAATTCAGCTAATTAAATAAATTGTAAGCTATTTCCAACAGGATCTGTCTGTTAAATGAAACTTGCACAATTAAGCCTTGCTTCTTTTTCTGAGTAGTAAGTAAAAACTTAGAGTAGCAGAAGCAACAGAAGCAAAGCTTTTAATGATCTCCCATTGTTAGGAACAGGTCACAGCCTAAATATTTTGTTTCTGTCAAGATCATGAACTGGTTTAACTCTGAAAAAAGAAGATCTTGGAATGGGGGAAATGATAGCTCACAGCTTGTCTGTTTGTGTGACAAGTGGTGGAAAGGAAATGGGCTGAGTCTTTGTTGTTTCTGATCCATTCCCCTTTTTCTGTTCCTTGACAACAGAGAATCAACAATATTTTTTTTCTGTAACCCTGATGTTCTTTTAGAGCTTTCCATTCCAAAAGCCACTTCATTCTACACCTCTCATATCTGCTACCCCATCCCTTGCTGTCAGTCAAGAATTTACAAATTTCCCTGTTTCTATCCTTTCAAAAATTCCTTTTTGCCCAAGCCGTGTTTGTCCTGTGTGAGGCTTCCCAGGGCCTTCCAAGCTTTGAATCCCTTCTAGTCCATTTTTCCCATCTTGCCTGTTCCTCCCTGATCTTGAAACCTTTCAGAGCTCTTCAGCCTCACCCTCCTCAAAGCTTTGTCATTCAAATCTCAGATTCCCAGGTCTCTATCTGAACACCTAAGAAAGCTGTTACCCTAAATTTTCTGCTTCAAGAAAACGAATCACTTCAAACTCTTCATGCACTCATTTTCACAGCCCCTTTGTGTTTCTATTAGGCAGAAGCAGTCTTGCCAGCAGTTACTGTAAGCTAGCATGCCTGCCTGCCTTTTTCCTGAATAAACAAAACACTGAAATGTCTTTTAAAACACTCCAGTTGTATACTTAGCATGCCAAAACCCAGCATCTGGGCAAGATCCTAACAACAGAAAAGAAGGATGTACCTGGGAAATATCTAGTTGCTAGCCCTCTACAAATAACTCCTATTATCAAATTTAGAAGGGGAGATTTTGTCCTTCTTCCTGTTTTTCACTTTAATATGATGAATCTAACTCTGTAGGCCTTACTCAAATACGAGACTGAAAAAGCTCTACAACACATTTAGTCAATCTTTTTCTGAAGGTTGGGCTTCCACAATGCATTTATAGCTTCTGACACTAAAAATAAAGCCTCAGATGCCTGTGTGAATGCCTTTACAGACTTTTGGCATAGGGTAGAAATATGATTTCAGGTTAAACCTACAGAATATATGCAGTGGTGCTAACAATACACAGGCCTCAAGTCATTTTATGCTGGATATATACAACAATAAGTGTCTGTTCTAAGCTTCAAAAACTATAAATATACCTTAGATATTGTCCGCAAATGGGCGAGGTGATAAAAATGATAAAATTACAAAAGCTTTTTGGTAAACATAGTATTTGAGTTACCAAGCAGTTATTCACCTAATACTAACATGTTATAGCCTTGTCAGGTTAATGAAACTTTACTAGAAGGTAAATATTACCTAACTGAATGCATCCACTGATGCCAAGAAGAGAAGCACTTACGTGGTACAAGGGAAGAGTGACATACATAATATCCTGAGAAACCACACCGCTAAGGAAGCAACCAGAGTTCTGTGATGAGTGATGATAGCAGCTTTTGGAAAACCTGTCAAAGGGAAAGAGCAAATAACTATAACTATACTGCACACATTAATAATTTTGCTGTAAGTAGAATATTTTGGGAATGTACAGGGAGAATTTTTGTGTCATCTTCTGAGTCTTCATCCTATGCTTCGCTATTTTACGAGTATATCTCCTTAGTCTCTCAGCTCCTTCACTCTTTCGGTCTGTAAAGCTACTCAATCATAGAATTATAGAGGGGTTAGGGTTGGAAGGGATGATGATAGTGTAAGATAATGTAGTCCCAGCCCCTCTGCCATGTCTGTTTCATCTGGGGGATGAAGTCCATGCCCTTCACAGTCATGTGCAGGCCAACTCTGCATACAGGTCTTCCTTGCCAGAAAGCAAGAATGGGAAAACTTCTGGAGAGCCACTGTGTCACTCAGCTTCTACTTGCAATAGAAATAACTTCTACAAAGTTGTTTGGATTGACTAGTGGATGGATTTCCCCATTCTTCCACTCTAAAAATAACTCCCATTTCAGAATCAAAAGCAGAGGTTCCACTGTTCTTCCTTTCTGAGCAACTCTTAGAGACTGACTTTATTTGCTTTATATTCAAGAAATTAATTTCAGCCATGGAGTATCTATGTAGAAATTCAGTAACTGAAATTACACCCTTGTTAAGCTATGGCAAAAATGGTTTAAAGTATACTGTGCTTCTAAATAAATTAATCCTCCCTGTCTTGACTTAGAAATTCAAGTTCTGTCTTTTTGTATCTTGTTGCTTAATTTATAGTGCCTTAATTTTCAGAGGCGAAGCTGTACTTTGTTCGTACATATCCTCACCTGTGCTTCCTGATGTAAAGACATACAGCTGTGTTTCTTGTGCCATTGACAGCTCTAAGATGAGATGGAACAGGATTATCAGATACCTTGTCTAGTTTGTCTGGAAGGTTGTGAACATGCTGGAAAGGAGAAGTGATGCTCATCAGCCAGACAGCAACATTATTTTCCAAGAGATTCAAAATAAATTCTTTCTCTATTGATCCCAAACAATCTGCCAAGTTAAAACAAACAAACAAAAAAAATATGGTCATTATTAAAATAACTACAACTGTGGACCTGATTACTAGGACTGAAACGATATGTCATACCACTGTATAAACCTACTGCAGCCATAGGAGGGCTAACCTGCATACTGGACAGTGAAAAATTATCATGATGTTTAATTTCCCTATATTTCTTGTGTGGCTTTAATTGAAATTGATAAAACACCATGAACTTAGTTGGTGATGCTAGTACATAGGATTTAATTCAATCACATTTGTTCCAAAACTTGGTGCATGTACCAAATAACAAACCCTCACAGATTCATATGGAATTATGGTAGTACTGCCAACCTGTATAAAAGGTGGGAAAACAGGAGTAGGAAGTTAAATAAATTACCTAGTATTGCATAATATGCCATAAACAGGGACAAAACTGCAGCTCGTTGTGCTGCAATCTTTACTCCAAGTAATGCTACCTTGGGATCACTACTTACAGTAGTTATAAAGTAACATAAATTTTTATGGAGGTATTTTGAGCTGAAGGGAATCACAACTACAAAGGGAATCTGTGTCTTCCTGTAGTCAGTGAAGTTTTATATAAGCCATATAAATGAATAAATAAATGAAATTATGCTAAAGTATGCTAAAGTATCTCCCAAGGCTGTTTTCTTGCTCATGCTTGATTATTACTCCTGGTACCTTGTCCAGTACTTGGAGAGTTTCAGATTTAAGCTTTTTATTCTACTAATTAATTGTATGGGGCTTATTTTGTGATTATACCCTTGAAATTTAAACATTATCTCTTTTTCTCCTTTTTACACAACACTATCTCTTTCCTTACTTTTCCCCCTCCTTTTCTTCCCTCCTTTTAAGTGTGTGTATATATAAAGAGATTGCAGCTCTAAAGGGCTGTGATTTTCTATGTTTGATAAAAGCAGGAAACAGTAGAAAGTGAGCAGTAAGTGAAACACAACACAGAACTTACCTTCTTCTATGACCAGTGCTTCTGCTGCGCATATATTAATGCATTGCAGGAGAGATCTTGAGTGGATATTGATGTTGAGATAGGCCACAACAAAGCCCATCTTGGCTAGCCTGAACCAGACATGGATAAAGTCAGGTCCATTACCCATCAGCAGGGCCACAGTGTCACCTTTTTTTCAGATTCCCATAGTGCAGGAAGGCCTGTGGTACCCTGTTACTCCTCCTGTCCACATCCTGATAAGTGTACACCGTCCCTTCATAGATAAGGAATGCCTTGTGGGGATTTTTTTCCACTGTCTGCCTGAAAAGGTCAATTATGGAGAGAATTCCATTTTTTGACCACTTTTTTACTGTTGCCTTTGACCTCTTCCACCTCAAGAAATAGATCAGGTCTGCCTAGAAATAGGGGAGAAAGATCTTCAGAGAGACACATAGCACCACTATTCCTCCGGCAACTGTTGAAATCCACATGCTTGGAGCAGGGCAATAATAGATTTAGTGATCTCAGACATATAAATATATACATTATAATAATTACCACTGAGTTTTAAGACATGTACTGGAACTTAACAAACTAATTCCAGGAGTTAATTTGAGAACTGTTAAAAATACTTTATTGGCATTTACTAGAATAAAAAGATCCCTAAGAGTACAAAAAAGAAGAAGGGAGTTAAGAGTAAATAAAGGATTACGCAAGATTTTTAGCTTGTAATCAAAACTATGTCTAGATTTTTTTACTGTCCCATGGCAAATCCTAAAAAAGGTGAAAAGAAACAGGCCAAGCATATACTATCATATGTATAATATGAAAGTATGTTATGTACAATACATCTGTAAGATGCACCAAATGTTGTTTTTTGCTGCCTAAGTTGTATTTTCTGGTCTGATAGAATTTGAGACCATTTGAGACCAAAAGTTTGAACAGTCTGATCAACAAATTGAACATACACAAATTGCAGGCAGCATACTGTGAAACTTCTGCATCTTCTGAAGTTTTCACCATAGGATTTTCTGGCATTTGCCATAAATGGTGATTAATAACTTTGCAATATTTATATTATTTACATTATTTAAAATAGCATCCTGCAGTCTCAAACAAAATCGTGCACAAACACAAACTGAGGTTTGGAAAACAACCTTTATAGCATAACAATTATTAACTTCTATAAAGTATTTCGGGCAAAAATTAATTGTCATATTTTCAAACAGTCATAGGGGAGGACTTGTGAAGATCATGCAAGATCCTTAAAATGTCATATATGTAGCATTGACCAGTCTCCTTTTTAAAGTTTCAGCCATGATTGCTACAAATATTTGAAATGTCTTATGTGACAATCTAGGATTCAGGAACACTTCAGCAGACTGAGAGGGTTTTCTAAATGGGGTGACCTCCACTCTGTAGTTTAGAAATATCTTACTGACAAGCTGTACTTTTGTTATAATCCTCAAGCTTGTTTACATTTTAAGCAATATTCAATGAATATACTTGTAAAATTCAGTGGAATTACTGCAGAAACTGCTATATGTACCATAAAGCATATGAAATGTGTTGGTAAAAGAGCAGCTTAAAAATGAATGCATCATGGCATTAATTGCACATGAACATACAAATGAAGTTAAAGCATGTGACACAAAATGTTTTCATGTTCTAAACAAAAATTCTAAACCCATCAATTTCTGAAGTCTTTAAGCTGTAAAGAGACATTCTTAGTTACCTTCAAATCTGTCAATTCTTCTTGATTACACTCTGTTGCCTATCAGGCCAAATGTCTTATCTTTCTATGTTAAGAAACAATTGAAGTAGCTGCAAGTTTAGTCTTAAAATAGATGTGCCATTAAAAGACTCTGTGTTTCAGCTCATATGACTCCTTTACTGCCTTTCTGCCTTTCTCAGAATGTTGTTTAATGGCCAAGGGCACAAACAGAAGACCTCCTGAATGCCATGGCTTGTCTATGATTTGGAAACCTTTGCTCAGCTTTCCTTGCCACATGCAAGCATGCAAAACTCCCTGAAATGAATCACCCAGTAAATTTAGCTTCAGGCAAAGACTAGGTTTCAGCCCTAGCTTTCTTTTAGCATTATTATATTATTTCTATTGCCAAAAAAAGCAATGGTGCATAAGTAAGAACTCAAAGTAAAAAAAAAAAAAAAAAAAATAGAGGGAAAAACAGGCAATCTACAGGAAAATAATATTTAGTCCTCAAAGCTGTGTCAGGATTTTGGTTCATCCTTTTCACACTTGAAAGTGATTGTGATTGGAAAGGCCCACAAATTATTATTTTAGATTTGTTTGAGCAAAATACTATTTATGGAGCAGAAAACAAAGAAAATTAAAGGGAAAATGTAGACCATATAGAGAAGGAGTGAATTTTAGGAAAGAGTGACTATTATGAAAGAGCATGCTTCTCTCTGAGAGAGACTACAGTCCTACAGCCAGCTGCAGTTGCAGAAATCATACTGTTGTCACCTGCTGTATGCCTGGAATGAAAAGCCTGATACTGGCTTTTGACTGCAGTATTCTGGCAATACAACCTAGCTTGCTTTTGATGATTGCTTATAAGGTTTCTCTAAATCATTCACAAAATGTACATGCACAGGAAATTAAACTACTGCAGCTCAGAACAATGAAATGTTTTCTCAAACTTAGACAAATTCAAAACACTTTGGAACAAAAGTCACACACTGTGATAAGTAGGTCTTGATTTTGCCGTAAATGCAAACCAATTTCCACGGAGATATTAAATGCATGTTCAATTTACAGTATAACCAAATCCTTTGCATCCTTCTCACAATATCAGCTACTAAGTTACTGTCAAGTTCTGGCATAGTTTGGTTGTTTGATTGTGTTTGGGTTTTTTTTAGAGGCTGTCTTTCAAAGTATGAAGTCTGATGTTATCTCTGTTATCTGGGTTATCTCTTGTTTGCATTTATTTCACCAAGTTTCCATGAAGTGGAATTTTTTTGCACATATATCAAGATTTTTATATCAGCATGGTTAGAAATAAACTTAATCCAGTAAGTTCATAAAGAATTATAGAATCATAGAATGGTTTGGGTAGGAAGGGACCTTACACATAACCTAATTCCAGCCTCTCTGCTATGGACCAGCTTGCACTGGACCAGGTTGCTCAGAGTTCCATCCAGCCTTGGATGGGATGCTCTAGAATATTTTCTCATGCTGTCTTTGGTAAATTTACTCTGAAGCCTTGGAAACTGCATTTGAACAATTATCTTGGAATAACTGGGTAATTCCTTTAGCCTTATTTTAATTAATGTGCAGTCTGGTTATTTCCAGTCCTTAGTCTTAATCTGTTTATCTGTTGAGAGCATTCTACGCCAAAAAAGTTTGCAATGGAAACTGACTGCTAGCTCTTCTCAGATAGAACTCCCTTTTTCTTTGCCTGGCTCTGATCTGGCCTTATTCTGTTAGAGAAAAGGAAAACAGGACAACAGAGCTGCCACCTGAGACACAGGCTACGACATGTCTGCAGCTTTGCTTGCACAAGAAGGGTAACTCTGGGAAGCAAGGAATGTACTGGAGAGAGCAATAGCACAACAATCATTCAGTTGTTTAAAGACCCAGCAAGACTATCGGGACAGGTTCTCCAGTCCCAGGGGAATGTAAACAGCCCTGTGTGTTCGCCTCTATGCCTTCATGTCCTCGGTTTCTAAGGCATCTGAGTTGTCTCTGAAATACCTGAGAAACAAAGAGTTTCAGTAACTGCCCTTGCAGTTAATGTTACAATGACCTTAAAAGTGCTTACAACATTTTCTCTCATATGAGCTTTGCAAGGTGGAAATAGTATTTTAAAAGACTTAGTGTTTTGAACAATTGTCACATAACCTCTGCTTTGAAATTTGGAAGCACAAAACTTCAATTTAATTAATTATGTAATTGGTTACCAAACAATAGTTTTGGTTTGTCATGGCTTTTTGGTTCCATAGAGTCAGAAAGCAGGGAAAAGCAGCGTTTTGTTTACTTACTCTGTCTGCTTTGATCATCTTTTTTTTTTTTTTTCAGCTGTTCCTCTGCAATCATAAGGATTGAAAACATTTCCTTTTAATGAGAACTGATATTCTTAAGTCTCTATTAAGTATTCTTAACTATCTCTTTAGAAAATGAAATAAAATTCAAAAGGAAGTAGTCAGTAGTATCAAAATACACAATGGACTATTTTTCATTATTTTCTGGCAACCACATGAATAATGACAAACAGGGAACGTTTCTAAATACAGGGAGCCCAAATATTTACCAAGAAGAATGGTAAGAATTCTGTCTTCCAAGTAATCCATCAGCTTTTTCAGTGAAACAACACGCTACCTTTACTAAAAGCAATCTAACCAATAGGCAACAAAATCTGAGTTTTGAAGCTCACTGTACTATATAATTAGTAGGAATAGACTGAGATGTTTCTCTGATTGAAGCAGAGTTTCAGAAGATTTTAATGCAAGCAAAAAGATATCTCTAAATTGCCTTCTGATGCATGCAGTGGACATTGTTTTATGTAAAAGAAGTAATTACCTATAAAAGAAATGCTGACATTATAATTCAGCTGATTTTATACCCAGTTCTTTTTCCAGCATCTGAATGATAAAGGAAAGCATTTGCCTACCAACCTTTTTTCCTGTGTATGCTGATTAACATCCTGTATGCAATTAGATAGTTTCTGCCTCTGTGTATCACTTGTAGGAAGGTTGCATGAGTTTTCTGAAAATGTTCTTTTTATCTGAGCAGATGTTCTCTTACACTCCACACCTAGAGTACGTCACTGGTGACTGTGTGCCTATATATGTGCAGGTAAAGACTCCTTTCTGTCCCCTAGATATCACAGGTCCCCAGTTCTGTAGCTCCTTGCTTTGCAGTCTTGAAGCATGTGAGTGAAAGGGAATTGGACATTGTATTTTGGAACAAAGTGTATTTGCTCTCTGTATTGACAGTTAATTGTTAAAAGATTAAGAATTATGCACTGCTGATTTATATGCTTAAAAAGATTATAAGCAGCAAGACATAGGGTTGTACCAAGGGAAAGGACTAATCTGTGGAAATTACTGTTTCAGTGCAATACAAGCAACTTAGTGTTGTTTCCATATGCTCCTAAATACAGTATATAGAGTACACAGCAAACACGTCCATAACATTTGTCTGACATTGTCATGTAGTCTATGCAACAGGAGCAAAAGCCTTTTATGATTAACACGTTGTTAAGTTTAGCCATACAAATATCAGAGGACATTCTTGTTATACAATGTAAATGCTGAACAAGGATGCTATATTATGTGGCACTGGTGGCCTACTTGATTGAGGAAGTAGATAAGATTACATTAATGAAAACATACACACTGTTGACTGGCAGTTCAAATCATGTCGACCAACCTCCTAATTTTTGAAACTCAAAAGTACAAGCTAAACAGCTTTTTAAAAGGTTGTTGAATACATGTGGATTGCCTAATTCCTGTTTGTGTATTTTAAATATTTTATAAGACATATCTTTTATATATGTATGAATATTTCCTGAGGCATAATTATAACATTCATTTATTAGAAAATCTATAGGCCATTATTTTTCTCTCTCTCTCTTTTTTTTTTTTTTTTTTTTTAATGCATAATAGCTCCCATTACTTAATTAGATTAGAATGCATTATTTAAGGTTATGGACTTCATTTCATTCACATACTACATACATATTTATTTTGTTTACTCCATTTGGAGGACATAATTTTGAGCTCATCATACAGTACCCTGGCACTTTAGGGAAAGATTGGACTATGGTCCTGACTGGAGAAAAAGATTAAAGACACTGTAAAGGGAAGAAGATTACTATGGAGCAGATAGCCTGAAAACATGACTCATCTGTTAGAGAAGAAGAAGATGATGAAGAAAATAGCTTGGAGTAAGGGTCAAGCAGAGAGAAGATTTGGCTTCTTTCTAATAATAGAAGTAGTGTTTTGTGATTATGTTACTGTTTTTGTTTCCTTGTGAATGAATTATTTTAAAGGTGGTGGTTTTTATCATTGAAAACAAGGACAATATTGGGAAGTCAAAAGTAAGGTCAAGACTACAGAAGAGTTTCAGCTGAAAAGAATCAGCAGAAGAGAAAGAAAGCATTTATTCTGTAGCATAATGAGTCTTTCCTAGCAGTCCTAGATTTCAGTCATTTGCCTAGTAGCAGAAGCTGAACTTGTATCATACATTCCAGTATGTGTCCTGCAGATGACTAACAAGCATAAGTAAAGCAGAATTGTACTACCTTCCTTACTTTCCTATTTAATATCTCCAAAATGAAATTATTAGACTAGATTCTTTACATAACTTAAATTCTTTCACAGAATCACACAAAGTCTGAGCTTGGAAGGGATCTCTGGATGTCATCTTGTCAAGGTTTTCTGGTTCAGCAGAGACAGCTAGAGCCACCTACCCAGAATAATGCCCAATCTGCTCTTCAATATTCTTTCTCCTGTCACAAGACACTGCTGGAAAGAGCCTGGCTCCATCTTCTTTGCAGCATCCTTTTTAGGACCTTTTAGGTTCAGGCCTTTTTACAGATTGGTCAGATCCTCTCTGAGCCTTCTATTCTCCAGGCTGAACCATCCCAGCTTGCTCAGCCTATCCTCCTTCATTCCCTGATGATCTTCATGGCACTCCGCTGGACTCTGTCCAGCGTGTGCAGCTCTCTTGCACTGGGGAGATCAGAATCAAACGCAGTGCTCCAGGTAAAGGATCAGCTTCTTCATCCTGCTGGCAAAACCCCTAAAGCAGTCCAGAACATCATTAGTGGCAAGGGCACATTGCTGGCTTATAAGCAACTTGGTGCCTGGCACGACCTCCAGGGCTTTATCTGCAAAACTGGTGTCCTGCTGGATAGCTGCATGTGCAGGTGCCTGGGAAGGCCTGTCCTTAGGGGCAGGACTTTGTGCTTCCCCCTTGCTGAACTTTTTGGGCTCCTGGCCTGGCCCTGGGGGTGCTGCAGAGAGAAGCACACATTATGACTCTGTGTAGGAGGAATCTGGTTGCTGTTATGATGCCTCCAGTTATAGCTTTTTTATTTTTCAGATTCTGCTCTGCTTTAGTGTGTAAATCTGGGATTCATAGTAAGCTCTCTCCACAGAATAGGTAGACAAAATAATTCCTTCTCTAGCTGGGGACCAAGGACAGCCAATCCAGATCTAAGGCCCAAGAGCATAAACAACGGTGGACTGAAGAGAGAAAACAAGAAGGATGGGACTTCATGGGCTAAGGCTAATTGGACAATTAGCTAATTGGACAATTAGCTCCAATATGCTAATGGACCAAAACTTATAAAGTGTGAGACCCCAGGACCTGTCATCCATTTTGTGGCCATTTTGGGTTGTGCTGTGCAAGGTGGATCTATTGAGGCCTCTTAATAAATACCTGCTTTGTTCTTTAGCTCCGCATAGTCTCTGTTCTAGGTCAGCCTTCACAAGATATCAGCTATAGCAAGTTTGCACCAAGAAATGCAGGCTGGTAGGAGAGCAGAACCCCAGGATGTGGGGGCAGAGGGTGTGTTGAGGATAAGGACAGGCCCAGAGTGATTAGCACTGGAACACAGGCTGGCCCTGAAGACCTCTGTCTGGAAACATATGTCTGGGATCAGTTGCAGAGATGCAGGTCTGAAGCTGGGGAGCATTTGCCTTTGGGGGAACAATAAAATCATACCTGGCAAATGTAGAAGGACCAGCAGCATTAACATGCCACTCCTCCTGGCCAGAAGCTGCATCCCCTCACCCCTTCTCCCATGTTACTCATCCATAGGGGCCAGCAACACATGAGGAAGCAGAGGCCATGCACCAGGAAAAGGGGGAGAAAGCACAGATCGGGATAACAATGCCAGTAGCATTAATACTAAGATTCTATATTTTTCATCCAGTTAATTTCCCTGTTAGACTACTGAGAAACTTCTGATTGACTTGTGGGCTGGCAAATATTCCAGTTGCTGGGTCAGTTCCTAGCTCCATTTTCATCATTATTTGGGGCATTCTTCCAGTACTGCTGGTGAGTTGGCGTCTTGCAGGACTGGAAAGAGCCTAGAGAGCTTCTGTACTGCTAAGTGAATGGCCTCTATTCCAGCTGGAAGTGGAGGAACCTGGCACAGCCTGCCCTGGATCTGCATGAGGCAATAGCTTCTTGCTGTAGGTGGGAATACGGGCACTGGGGGTCTGCTGGTACACCCATGAAGAGCAGTGGTTGAGGTGCTGGAGCACTCCTCTTCAGCTCCAGCAGGGCTGCTGGAAGGGGCTGGGTGAGGTGTGAGAGACCCCCTTGATGAGGCAGCAGGATGGGTGGCATCAGGGGGCTGCCCTCCTGCTCCTCAGCAGCATGGCTGTCTTCTAGGTCCAGCAGATGGTGGCTCTCCCTGCTGCACTGCTGCACCGCAACATTGGTGAGGTTGTACAAACCTTGACATGTGGTTTTTGAGGCTGAACCTCATGCTGGATCAAGAAATCTATGTTCAGCCCAAAGCAGCATAAGGGTGAGCATTACAAAGTCCTCCACTACATGCAAGTGTTGATTCTCAATGGTCAGTCTCAGTTTCTGATGTACCCATAGAAGAAAGGACTGGAGGAAAGCTGGGTGGTCACAGAAAAGGGATGCCCAAGTATGCAGGTGGAGGCCACCTGCAGGAGACCTGAGGTAGATAGTACTCCACAGGTTGTTCTGCTAGTACTGCAGGTCTGTAGGCAGCTAGACAGCCATGAGGTCCTCCTGTCTGGTGGCCAACAACTGATGACAGTGCAGATGGTGCGACAACATGTTCCTCAAAGTCAGGTCCACCTGCACTGAGAAAAGTTCCTCAAAGTCAGGCCCACCTGCACCTGCACTGCATGGCCCACAATGGAGAGGATCTCTGCCTTGCAGAGGGGGCAACTGGGCTTGCTCTCAGCCTGCTGCAGGATGCATGGATAGGCAGCATTGTCCCAGCTGTCCAGGTTGGGGGACAGCAGTTGCAGCTCCATGGTCATGCTCTGTACTGCGGTGGGATGGTGGGAGCTGTGAGATGCTGGGAGCTGTTGAGTGCTGCAGCAGTGGTGTCACACTAGAAAGGGAAGAGGTGTAGCAATCACCATCTGCCCTGGGGAAGGGGGTAAGTGCCCAGGTCCCTCAAGAAATAACCCTCCCAGCTCTTCAAGGTAATTTCTCCTTCCAGTTCACCTCTGCTGCTGAGAGCACTCCTGGGTGCCTCAGCTGCCTGAACCTGTCAAGGCTGAGGAAGTTCATCTAATGGATCTGGTGTTGGACACTAAGACCAGCAATAAAAAAACTCCCCTCAAACAACGCTGGCACCAAAGGCCTCACTTAATGCTCCAACCCCCAACAATTGACTCAGCAGGAGTCCAGACATGAGTTGACTGGGTGAGACTCAGTGCCCAGATAAAGCAGTAAGGTCACAATCCATCACTTCGGGAAAGTCAGTAGCCAACATCAAAACCTGTCACTCAGGGACATGTCAGTGTTGCAAAAACTTCAGTTAAAAAAACCCCAACTCCTTAACACCAATATTCATTAAGAAGCAGACATTCTTTACTTGGCTGGATGCGCAAGGGGATATCTCTCTCCACCAAACACTGTGCATGCAGAGTACGTACTGGGAAAGTTTCTGTTTATATACTGTATTTTACATACATATTCATATTGATTTTTCCAGAATAAATATAAATATGACAATAATTTCCTCAAAATCATGAACACATTTTCCCTCCCCATGCATCCTTCTGTCCTAGGGGTCTCTTTGGTGATCCTTGCTGGTGGGTGACCCCAATGCTGACTGACACCAGGTGAAACTGGCAGAACACTGGGGCTGGTGGACTTCCAGTTCTCCTTCTTACACAATGGGCATTGTGCAGTTCCACAGGCCAGTGGATTTTGAAGAACAAGCATTGTGTTAGCTCACTGGGTGTAGACAATTTATCATCCAGTACATCCCTTTGTGAAATCAGTTACCTTGGAGACACCACTATCCAGCACTAGGGCCATCCTCACCCAGGGCTTTCTCCAGGAACACTGTGGCCCAAGAACACGTGTCTGGGGTTACTGTAGTGCCACTGCCAACACCACCCCTCTATCTCTTGTCTCATGCTTTTTACCAGTGTTTCATACCTTTCACCAAGGCCTCATCCCTATATTCCAAAGCCCCATCAGGTCTCTATGGCCAGGGCAGACATTTCCAGGCACATCTGGCAAAAGGGCTCTCTGGTTAAGAACTCATGCCTCCCTGAAAAGCTACAAGACATAGCCAGCAAAATGGCTGTGAGACTGACAACTGCTGGTGGCATTCACACTAGAACTTCATCAAGCTCACACCCACTTGCAGCTTCTCAGGACACCAAGGCCTGAGACAATTGTGGAAATTCTGTGACACACAATTGTGGAAACAGTGACAATTCTGGAAATGTGAAGAGGCCACCAAAGGCTGAGTTTCTTTATTACCTCAGGTAATTCTCTCCAGACTAAGTGGGAATACACATTTAGCAGCTTCCAAACAGGTGGATATGACAGTTTGTGTCATATGGGTGAATCAATCTTATTTCAAAATAAAAATAAAAAAATCCCTGCTCCTTGCTTTGAGCTTTGAAATATTACTGTGATTTGTTTATTCAATTTGCATAGAGGTTTTGGGATACTCAGAATATCCCAGAAGGCTTCTAAACTTTGCCCAGGGACCAACAGTGTAATGTGATCTATATGGTTAAAGACAAGATTACGTACCATATCACATAGTCATCACCCTTGCTCACACAGGATGGGGTAGGGAGCAGATTGTTTTTCAGAGGTTAAAGCTGTTCCATTTATAAGCAAGTACAGTGTGCTACAGGGAATTTACTATTACAGGCCTCTTTGTATGTTCCCAGAATCTTAATTTCCATGAGATTTTCAATGCAAGTTGCCTCATGCCATCAAGAAAAAAAGACTTTTGGATGCATTACATTATCAAAATACTTTATTGTATATTTATAACTTGCTATATGACCACAAAGAAAAGCAAACAATGCAAACAAATGAAGTAAAGGTCAAAGAAGTATGGAATGTCAATGATCACTCTTCCCTTGCCCCAAGTACTCTGTAAACTATGTAAAAAAAATTCACATCAAGTAATGCATTCTTACCAAAAATCAAAGGAATATATTAGGCTGCAAGAAAGACGAACAGCTCAGAAAAGGGGATACACAGACAGTAGAATTTGAAGTCATGGTGGCTTTGGTGGTCCTGTGAGCTGAGAGGAGCAGGTACTATTTTCCTGTTTCCAGGTTTCTTTAGTCTCTGTTGCAGAAAAAACTGGAATGCAATTTAGATCAGATCAGAATAGAAGCATTTTATCACTACAGCTATAGGAGAGAACACAAAATGGCAGAGTGACCATTGCTGCTGGTAGGAACTCTGTCCAAAGGAGCTGATGACACCTGACATGCAGGTTATACAACACCTTCTTTGTCAAAACTGTGTCAGATAAGCAGGATATAGTAGGTTACAACTGAGATTTAAGTCCTTCAGATAAATAGGGTCTATGCAGTATATCCATTTACAAATGATCTACTCGTTTTATGAATAATCCACTCCTTTGTAAATAAATCCTGCTGACTGGCAAAGCCCTTAGCTGCAAATATATCTTAAGTATGGAGACTGGTAGAGGCCTATGAGACATTAACTATTTTGCTTCCACTACACTGGATGAATTTCTTTTTTCCTACTTTCTAAAAACAGCAAAATCAGAAAATGTGACATGAAGTCATTTTAGCTATACCTATTATGCCAAAACCTCTGAAGTCTGCAACATGAACAAAATGTAGGCACGAAGCTAAGAAACAGAATAACCTATGTGTGCATCAACTGACATTGAAAAAATAAAAGTGTTATAGCTAAATTACAATACTGCCCATGTTCTACAGAACCCCATAGATTTAATGATTTCTATTATTGTGAAAGGATGTGTTTATCCAGTAAAAACATGGACACTAAAGGATGTAAAACAGTTTACTGTGAATTTTTTTTCCTCTCCTCTACAACAATTAAAGACAAAGAGGAAAAAGAAATGAGATTGTAATTCAAATGAGAAAAAACATAAGCTGTGAAATAGTAATAGATCACAGAAATTCAAATAAATTAGTTTGTTTGCTTGGTTTGTTTTACTTTGGTAAGGGGGACTTACAAGGATAATTTGAACCATTAGTAGATAAAATCTGGAAACTTTTCAAATATTAAAGTTAGAATAATTTGATAGTTTCTCAAGAGAAAAGTGATTGTAATCATGGTTTAGGTTTCCTTCAGTAAAAATACAGTGTTTTCTGGCTTTACCAGAATCATCGTTCATCACTCCAGCCAGAGGAGCCAGCAAGGGGAGGAATAATTATTTCCCAGGCATTAGTATTATGTCAGACCTGTTACTTCTACAAGGCAAACAGTAAGCCATGCTTTTTAACTTCATCAAAGTAGCAAAAGCTTATCTAGATAGACACAAGCAGCCCCTAATTTACCCAGTACATGCTTTGTAGTTAACTTCAGCAACTCAAGCCTGCAATAATTTCTATTTTCTTAACTCTTTCAATTTTTTTTCATTTTGTGTTTGGCTCTAACATCTAACCAGTTTCTTGGAGGAAACTTGTCCCAAGATATCCTTGATCTGACATTATTTGTCCACATTAAACTCACCTGAAAAAAATTCTCTATCAAAATTATGACAACTGGTGTAAACTCACAATTCATAAAATGAAAACCTATTTATGATGTTTATTACAGATACTCGTTTATACAGAAAAAGCAAATCTGACCTTGCCTTATGTCCTGGTCTCAGCCAGAGTAGAGTTGATTTCTTCTCAGTAGCTGCTAAAATGCTGTGTTTTGGAATTGAAATCAGGATGGTATTGATAACACACTGATGTTTTGGGTTTTGTTAAGCTGTGTTTATCCTGAGTCAAGGACTTATTTTTCCTTGTCTCATGCTCTGTCCCTGAGGATATACACAAAAGAAACTGGGAGGGAGCACAGCTGGGACAGGCGGCCCGAAGTCCCCAAAGGGTATTCCACACCATAGAATGTCAGGCCTAATATGTAAACTGGGGGAGTTACCAAGAAAGGCTGATTGGGGTTCAGGAACAGGGTCTGGCACCAGTCAGTGGGTTGTAAGTAATTGATTTGCACATCACTTATTTTCTCCCTTTTTATTATCATGATTATCTACCGTTATTACTGCATTTTGCTTTATTTTTTCTTATTAAATCCTTCTTATCTCAATATGCAAGTTTTACTTTGATTCTCCTCCCCATTGCACTGGGGTGGAGTGGGGGTTAGGGGGGGACATTGAGCAAGTGGCTGCATGGTGCTTAATCTCCAGCTGGGCTTAAATCAGAATGCTTTATTAACCCTCATCATGAGCAGTGCTCATGTCTGTGAGTGAGCATGCAAACATGGCAAGTCTGCTTGTTTGCTTCAAAGTCTGTTTCCCAAAACTCAGTTAATAGAGCAAATTCTTCCAACTGGAAAGAGATGGGATGAGAAAACTGCTCCTGACAGACTGTGGAGTCAGTCTCTCCTTTCTGAGTAGTAACTTGACGAGTAGATTCTGAGTGCCCCTGTGCCTGAAGGTCACTGCAGCAGTCCAGGCTCCCCAGCAGCTTCTGGTCCTACATCCATCTAAATGCATTGGACCCTTTCTCAATCATGGTTTGTACCCAGGCTGAAATATAAAGAGAACGTGAAAAATCATGGCAAAAAAAAAAAAAAAAAAAAAAAAAAAGCATTAATACAAGATACATTGTTGATTTCTTAAAACCTCATGATGGAGCACAGAATGAAATGCAATGCTAGAACTAAAGAGATGAGACTACAGAGCAGAATACCAATCCCTGTCAGTAGCCTAGCCACAGTTAAATTATTTAAATGAAGAGCAGAGAGCCAAAGTGACCCCAATGCATTATGGTGTTATGCTGTTCTGACACTGCTGGAGCAGGTCCCTCACCAGGAACAAGGACTTGCAAGGGAATCTGTGGCACACAGCATGATTCTCTTGGCAGCAGAAAATGCTGGCATCATCAACCCTCCAAAATATTTTCTGTTTCTGAAAAGCAGTTGAAGAACACCTGCTGGGTGCATTCTTTGTGAGGCTGCTTTAAGACCAGCAGTGAGGGTAGAGGGTCTTAATAGAAACAGTCCACAACACACGTACAAGAGAAGAAACTCCTTTGGCAATTCCTGGGTTGAATTTTGCACTTAGGAAGAGGGAGGAAGAATACAGACTCCTTCATCTGCAGTGCTTTCACTCAATGACAGAAAAAAAATCTATCTGTTAACAATACTCTATATGCACATGCATTAAAAATATCCTCCAGGTTATTCTGCCTATGTGGGTGAGGAGGTGTGAAGCAGGGAGGGTGGAGGAGGAGCAGCAAATTGGGGAAGTCAGCAAGATTTGGCATATTGTAGCATATTGTATCTACTCTGTGCTTGGGAATTATCCTTCTCTCATCCTTTCATTTAGGATGAATGTCCCAGTTTGTAGCTAAGGAAGCTTAGAAGAAGGGAGTTGAAAGTCTTTCATCAGATACATGTGACTGCAGGCACAGTGTGGAGGTTTTTGCACAAAAAGGGTGCAGGTACTATCAGGAAAGGGCAGAGCAGTGTTGGTTGTACAATATATGAGGCATACAGGTGATTAACATAATGAAAATAATTAGCTATCTTTAACCATTTTGTTACTGAGTGCATCCAAGCCACTGAGAGCAGCACACCTCAGAAGCAGTATGAAGCCAGAAGAGAGGGTAAGGTATCATGCTTGGCACTTAAATTATTTCAGTTCAGCAGCAAATTATGCATAGATAGAATGGCATATTTTCCTGCTGCACTTTGCAGGGGGTTTCCATTCTATAACACAGAGCAGGAGTACTTCTTTGAGCAGCCACTCTCAGGGAGTCTGTATGGTCAGGTACCTAATCAAGGGCCAAAAGAAGACTGGAGAGAATATGGGCCTGCAGCTGAATGGTTCAGGGGACCTGGTAACAGACGACATGGAAAACGCTGATGTACTCAGTGCCTTCCCTCCTCAATATTTACTTTACAATATTTTCCAGGAATGTTTACAGTATTTTTAACCTGTCTGCTCCAATAGGTGTCAAACGTAGTAGGATCCTTAGAGGCAAATCAGACTATTTCAGGTCTGAACTTTTGATTGCTGAGGATGATTGTATCTCACACTGAAAGCATTATTGACATGATCCCATTTACTCTTAGTGACTTGAACCTCCTTCTCTCTGGGTTGTCTTTTCTGCTTTTGCTGGCACAGTAACCTCAGCAAATTCTGCCAACCATGTCAAATCTTGAAGCAATGCTTGCTGCACAGTTTGTTGAACCAGCACCTCCAGCAGTACCTTGACTTCCATATAAAGTCTCCCTGACTGTCCTGCAGGATTACCTAGCACCTGCAATTCCCAGCAGGGAGCTAGGGCAAGGACAGAAACCTCCAGGCTTCCTGAGGCAGCCTGTGCATCAGGGATTGTTGCTCCTCACCCTCCTGTCCACGTCCTGGCAGTAGGGTTGGCAGAGAGTGGGGGCACTGGGACCAGCTGGGCTGAAAGCACAGCAGGTGGGAGAAAGAGGAGCATGCAGAGATGGAAGAAGTACAGGAGAAGCAAAGTGGACCTTAAGGTGATTTGCTCCTAGTTGAAGGGGTCCGAGCAGGCCTTTGCTCCTTTGTAGAGCTCATCTAAAATAATTTTTCTCCTAAGCATAAAATAAAGTAGTAGCTGATCTTTTCAGTCAAACTAGGTCCTATACATCTGCAGGCCTCATGCACAAAGTACAGCATGCTGTAGGGGCCCCCAAATGAAACAAGAAAACTTTTCAACTGAATGGTGTAGATATACACTAGCACTGTGGTAGTACTATCATCAGGAATATGTTACTTTGAAACACAATCACCTAAAATGTTAGAATTAATTCTGAGTACTTAATTCCTGGAAGCATTATTTATGTTTTCTTCCATTTTCCCAATTGTATTTTGAAAAACCATAGGGATTTGAACGATTTTCAAATTAATCCACATTTTAAAATTGTGGAATACCATTAGTATGTTTTGGTGCTGCAAAAAACACCTACATTATAGCATGGACACAAACTTATACAGGGTAATTGATATATTGCATAACAGCTTCTCCTATAGCAAAGCCTCCATGTAGTGCCTAACCTCGGGCACTTGGGGGTGTCTTCTGACAAAATATGTCTTTGATTTTCTACAGCACAGTTAAAATGTGCCAGCAGTAGCTCTCTACAGTAAGGATCATTCATGTTGCATGGGAATTTCCTCTGATTCTATCAAGTAAGCAGTCCCTGAATCCAGCTACATCTGGCCTCTTGTTTCCACACTAGACTGTCAGTGATGTGCTGAGGATGTATCTGATCAGCAGGGGATGTCCCAGCATGCTTGTCATAGGGCATGGGGCCAGGCGCCTTCTCCACATGCTGCTTTTTCCTTCAGAAAGCACTGACAGCAGTACTTCTGGCTTTGCATGTGTCTCCTGTAAAAGTGCTTAGCATATACTAGGCCTATTTTCCTTCGTGGATCATCCAACCCTTATGCACTTTCCCATTTTTGTATCATCCTTTGTTGTAGGACAGGCCATCCACACCCAGGGTGTGGTTGGGCAGCGCAACAGCTGCCCAGGGAGCCTGTCACAGCCTGACAGACTTTTTAAAGTCTTTGGACAATGCTCTCAGGCACATGGTGCGACTCTTTGATGTCTTGTGCAGGGCTGAGAGGTGGACTGAATGATCCTTCTGTGTCCTTTCCAATTTGGTGTATCCCTTGATTCTGTGATCTTGTAGCCCAGTTGTCTGACAGGTGTGTGTTCCTGTCCTCAAAGACTCTGGCTCCATACTTGTGAATTTATTGGCATTAGTTAGCTCTATGACACAAGATGCTGCCCCTTCATTTTTTTAGTGCTTCTTTTAAGACAGATATAATGAGGTGCTTGTTCAAGAGCAGCACAACCTAAGGAAAAATATAATTAGACCTAAGTGGAACATTCTTCCAGCCACAAACCAACTGAAAACAAATAACTTCAAATCTAACTTCACCTATGCTATTAATTTAAGCAATCTAAAAAAAGTTTCTTCTGTTTCCCTGAAAAGGTGAATTCTTTTTAATTTCTGCATTACTTAAAATTAATGTTCCTTGGATGTCACATGTATCAGGTGAATTTTTTTAAGAGATTATTGGTTTGTAGGTACCTGCTGAAATACTGGGTAATTTTCTCTGTTTATATTTTGCTCTCTTTTTTAATGGGATGTTACTGCTGTCCCTTATTTTTGTCTCTGTCCTTAAATGTCATATCCACACTAACACTTTCATACAGTTAAAAAATAGACTCACATTTATAATTAAAGGTTTAATTCCATAATTTCTTCCTTCACAGAAAATTGTTTTGAATCTGTGTTCTTTGCAATGCATTCAAATATTTGAAAGTCAGAGTAATATCTTGATTTAACTAGCAATCTATTGAAAAAGCTTGTGTTTTCCAACTTGCAGAAGATCTAAGTTACCACTGTCAGCAGCAAAAAGTCTTGGCAGGGTCGGGGGTGGCAGGGGGAGGAGAAAGAAAAAGAAAAAAAAAAAAAGAAAGAAGGCTTTGTCAATACTAGGTTGCAAGATAAAACCATAAATACACAGAAATTCTTTGTTGTTTACACCTCATACCTCCAGGACCTCCAGCATGGCTCAGCCTATCTGGTAACAACTCCCACTGCATTCCCAGGGATTTCACTGCTGAGCTGAATGCAACAGTAGTTGGTGAGAGGTTTTGTCATGTATGTCATGAAATAGAGACTTGGTTTGAAGGATATAAGATACCTATGTAATGGATATAACTTCCAGCCGATAGCAAAATCTGCTGAATGCAATATACCAACTGCAAATGAAAGAACATTTGATGGTAAAATGAAAGACAGGAACATTAAGTAGATGTTAGTTTGGAAAGGGCAGAACTAATTTGATAATCCTACTGTCCCACTTCACAGTTTTCTTTTTCTTTGTATATCATAAATTCTCCTGTGATTAAAAAAGGGTCAAGGGCATGATCTGATGGCCAAACATTTCCATGCAAAGGAGGACCATTTATTATTTGAGGTGTGGAGAAAATACTGGTAGATATATTTAAATCCATCTTCCAAAGTAAGTATGTCCTTTGCATGAATAGCATAATTCTTCATGAGACAAGATTGAAATATAGACTTCCTTGAGCAAATGAATTTGTCTTTGAAAAAAAAAAAGAAAAAAAATCTCAGGCTATTTTAGGAGATCAGAAAAGTCAAGCAAAAACAGCTGTGAAAGGCAGTCCAGGATGGTCACAACAAGATTTCAAAGTGACTTGTGTAAAATCAATCTGAAATTCTGATGCATTCAACTTACTTGGTTTATTTTGCAAAAGCTTTCCTGAGTCTCTCTCGGCTTGGAGGCTGGCCAGTTCACCAAGGCCACCATGTACCCACACTGAGAGGATGTTGCCTGTACAGGCCCAAAGGACAAGGAATGCATCACTATGCTTCTTGTGCTGTGGTTTACTGAAACCAAGATTTACCAGATGGGAAACAGAAGGACTTACCAGTTTGCTCAAATGGTAAAAAGCAGACATCTGTAAAATGGGACAAACTGATAAAAGCCAAGTCAGACATTGGGAAGCTGTGGAGATGCTGTGGAGCTGTGGAGTATCTGTCCTGCACAGAAGTTAAATTATTGCCCAAAATTACTGGAGGTGCTTATCTACTCCCCTTTAAAAAGACTTTAGAATTTAAAGACAAAATTTATCAGGAAATTGTACAGGGTAATTGATATATTGCATATATTCAATATTCCTTATTGAAGCAGGAAGTGGCCTGAGACCTTTCTTAGTTAAACTTGTGTTAAGAGGGAGGGTGAATTACTGTGGCACATGCCCAGAACTGCAGTGAGATAGAATTGTTATGACCATACTGCCCCATGGGGTGTTTTCTGCAGTGAGGGGTTCTTGATGTAACCAAGACAAAGCAGATGCAGGATCTAGCCCCACCTGAAAATCCAAGCTCTTGGGAGCCATAAAGAAGAGCTATGTCATATTAAAAAAAAAGAGCAAACCCCCAACCATTTAGTAATTTGCATCCTGACTGTATTGTCCCAATAGGAAAGTACCTACAAGTTATTTGAGGGTTAGGTTTTTCACTAATTCAAGTAAAATCTTGAATTCTAGAGCAGAGGAAGTTCTCAAGAGTACTCAATGAATATTCCTGCCAAGCCTTTTCCCTCCAGGCAGACAAATGTGACACACTAAAAAATGTTTATAAACTTGCAGCATTCCCCAGTATGTCAGATCTCAGATGTTAGGAAAAAAGAAATCAAGAAGGACAAATATCCACATTCAGTTGAATTCAGTATGAACAGATCAGCCTTTTCTGCCTTAGATGTCTGCCAATACTGAGGGGAAGGAGGAAGGGAAGGGAAGGGAAAGGGAAGGGAAAGGGAAGGGAAAGGGAGGGGAAAGGGAAGGGAAAGGGAAGGGAAAGGGAAGGGAAAGGGAAGGGAAAGGGAAGGGAAAGGGAAGGGAAAGGGAAGGGAAGGGAAGGGAAAGGGAAGGGAAAGGGAAGGGAAAGGGAAGGGAAAGGGAAGGGAAGGGGGAAGGGAAGGGGGAAGGGAAGGAGGAAGGGAAAGGGAAAAGGGGAAAGGGAAAAGGGAAGTTTGGAAGTTTGGAAGTTTGGAAGTTTGGAAGTTTGGAAGTTTGGAAGTTTGGAAGGAAGGAAGGAAGGAAGGAAGGAAGGAAGGAAGGAAGGAAGGAAGGAAGGAAGGAAGGAAGGAAGGAAGGAAGGAAGGAAGGAAGGAAGGAAGGAAGGAAGGAAGGAAGGAAGGAAGGAAGGAAGGAAGGAAGGAAGGAAGGAACTTGTATGACAAAACAAACTGTGTTCATCGTCTTTAGGCAATTTGGTAGACTTGAAAAGCACACAGAAAATGGTAAAACATCATCATGTTTCCATACTCAGATAGAATGAAGCCCTCTCCTGATAGAGAATTAAGACATCCTCTAGTTCATGTGGTGTTTAACAACAACTGCCACCAACTGAACTGCAAAGACACTCCATGCTGGAAAACTGTAACCTGGGGCTTCATTCTGGGCCAGGGAGTTGCTGTTTCTCTAATGTGTGGGCAGGAAGCTACAGCTTTGCTCTGGCATAGAAAAATTGACTGTACTAACACTAATATACTCAGATGACAGTTTGTTCTGTTTCTTGTTGTAGGTACTTAGGAGAGAAAGAAAGCATTGTGTACACACAGCACGATCTGTTAGTCTGGAGAAATGCTATTGTTCTCACAAGCCTGAGAGTGCTTAGAGAACTGTGTTTGTGTTCTTTCACCCTTTGCACCCACACATTTCCTGCTTTTGCAATGTAACAGAAGTATGGGGAAGTATTGGGAACCTTGCACACATTGCCTCCAGAGTCATGAGAATATCTACGCTAAAAATGTGAGATGATAAAAAGTGGAAAAACTTGAAAAGTCTGTTCTCTAAAGAAGCTTTTTTTCCCCCAGTGAATGTTACCAATAATTAGGAAATAGAATGTATTGAAATGAAAGATAGTTGGCTAACCTCACCCTTCCAAATTCTCGCTCCCTCTCCATCCAGCAAACAGAAGGGCAACTTTCCATGGCTCAACCAGGAACAAAAAGAAGGATCATGCATAGCACCACACTGCACAGAAGTATTTCTTTAGTTTCATTTTTTCCAGACTCTTTTATTTCCCTACTCATTAGCAATGAGGAAAGTGGGAACAGAGAAGTCTGTCTTGCAGTAATAGAAATACATTACATATCAAATAACCACTGATCATGGTAAAAAGCTGCTAACAAAAGAGGCACCTATAGAAAAAGATTGGTAAATTACTATACCAGAGACCACGCTAGGTTTCTGAGAAGAAAACTAAAGAGGCTGAAGATTTGTTTGATGGCAAGTGTGGAAGGGAACCCTTCGCTGTCCCAGTGTGGCAGTGCCCCACAGGACTGTGCAGCCTCCCGGGGTGTTGGAGCACAACAGAATGGCCAGAGCACCACCCGAAGAGGTGCTCCTGTTAGTACAACACAGCCAGCAAAAATGAGCCTTCTGTGTTTTTTATTCCCCCTCACACTATTTTCATGTCCAGCCACACAACTCCCAGATGAAAACTAAAATAGATCATCACACTGATGTTAGCCAGGCAAGTTTTAAGAGCATGTGTTTCACTTCGTGCTTGCTTGTAAAATTGCAATCTGTGCCTTTCTAGGTTTGTTCCATCTTCCAGTCTGATGCCTTTTCTTCAAGTTAAAGAGATTCACTTGGCCCTTTGTAATCTTTTTTTTTCCTTAGGATAATTAACACCTTTACCACTTTTATAGATTTCCAATGTGAACGACGGTAGTTCTCTGAAAGCCAATTCTGAAATCTGTCCTAGTTTTTTCTTTTACTGCCTCTAGGTATCTTGGCAGACCTTATGTATTGCAAACAGAGATGTGTGCTCTGAGAGCGTGAAGAGCCTGCCCCAGCTGACCTATGGGGAGGACGAGGAGCAAAGCCACCTACATACCAGATCAAAACAGAGGAAATGTAAGGAACACAGATTTTCTCTTTATGCAATAACTCCTATACTGTTTGAAAGTAATGAGTCAGCTAAGTTACCTCATATTATAATGTTCTCTCTCAAAATGTAGATTTTAATGTCATTGATCTGTGGTGTGCTGGACATTACTCAGCTGCATTACTGTGCAGAACACAGTAGAAATATCACTAGAGCTGCAACTTCTAGTTAATATTGGTAATGTGCTCTTACATAAAACTACTGTTACTATTTTCAGACACCTCTAACAGGATGTAGCAGGAATAGGACAGATCTTAAAATGTTCCTTACAAATCATTGTAAGCTTTGGATAGTTCTTAATTTCAGGACAGGTAGAAAACACAAGAGGTATTGTGGTTGGAACTGGATGATCTTGGACATTCCTCACAACCCAAACCAGTCTATGATCCTATGAAAAGAAAAAACAGACATGCAACAGAAAAAAAAAAAAAAAGTTATTCAGGTACTTCTGCTAGGTAATATATTTACTTTGTCTTGTACACTTGATTTGAATGGAGACACTGTCCAGAAAATGCTGTAGATTTGGTGGATTTTATGCATTTATATTGATACCTAAATCGGCCAGATAGAAACTTTCTAATGTAGTTTGGAGTATTAGAAATCAGAAATATTCTTTATTCTTAATCTTCTTTAATTGAGTGTCCTAGGATTGGGTGAACAAAGTTTTTATTATACACACTGATTACACATTCATTAAATGCCCCTGCTTACTTGATGTATATATATAACTTTAATTTACATGGAAGTCCTTATATGGTTCTTTGGGATCTTCTTTAGCCATCTCCAGCATATAGTGTCCTTTCAATGTGGCTGTTCCTTGACCCTTGCTTTTGAGTAAGTGCAATATCATTGTTTTGCTCAACTTCTACTTTGTCAGCCTTGCAGAGCTGAGTTGGCATCCTGCTCAGGTTTTGCATGACTTCTGTTTTGTCTGTTTCTCCAAGGCTACACTGTTCCCTTTATTTGATAAGAGTAAAATGTTGTTTTGTTCTAAAATCCTTATCAAGTGAGTAAAATGCTGTTCTTTCTACTGTCCTTATCAATATGAATAGTATGATCATCCACCATTGCAGACTGGTTACTATTAAAAATATAAGAACCTTCACAGTTTGGGGGCATGAGTCAGATTGCTGAATAGTATGATTTACAACAGACTGTTCCAAAGATAACCATATCAACGTGTCCCTTTGAGATACCTAAAGCCCTTCTTGGTCAGAGCTGAAACACTGATCTGATCCAACACAGTACTTTCTGTGGCCCTGGATTTTTATTTATGCTGTGAAGCAATTGCATTTTTTGTATTTATAAAAAGAAATCAATCAAAATGTAAGGCTACCCTATAACATCCCTCTGTTAGGAGAAAAAGGTCAAAAATGGAAGAATGGTAAGAAGGGTGGTAGATTAGCTCAAGTGACTTTGCAGCTGGGAATGCCAAGGCCTAGAGAATAACCATGTGGGGAACCCCACATATTATACCTACTGCTGTTTATCTTCTGTCTGTTTTGAGGAATAGAATTTCTGTGCAGGGATAACATAGGTGTTTGGAGACACCTGGAGGCAGTCTCACAGACCTGCTCAAGAATCCTGCTTTGGGGGGAAAGAGAATCAAAGTTCAGAGATCACAGAAAACTGGGAGGAGATTACAGCATGGTGGTAAACTACATGTGCACAGTCCCTTGAGAAACTGGTTGAAACAGCAGACCCACTGCCTGCCACCTGCCGGCTTGGACTGAGCCTGACAGTGCCTGTGCTCCTGTTTGACTGTCTCTGCAAAGGCATTGCCTTGGGATCACCCTGATTAGCGAAGTAATGAAATAAACTTACTCTTTGCGTTTCAGACGTGGTTTTGTGGTTGTTCTGGCTGCCTGCTTGTGTCAACTCACTCACAACCTTCACTTCACATAGTATTTTGAAAATATGATTCATCTCAGTTAATACAGCATTTGGCAAATAGAGTAATATTATTGAGAGGAAAAGGTTAAAAATGCAAGATTTGACAAGGAGGATGATAGGTTTGCTCGAAGTGTCTTGTGGCTGGGCAGACTAAGAATACCC
Source organism: Vidua macroura (assembly GCF_024509145.1). Classification (NCBI taxonomy): domain Eukaryota; kingdom Metazoa; phylum Chordata; class Aves; order Passeriformes; family Viduidae; genus Vidua; species Vidua macroura. Next base: position 15,945,811 of record NC_071611.1, read on the forward strand.
ATGAGAGAAACTTCACATATTTAATGCAGATTATCCTCTGTCTGTTTTGAGAAGCAGAACTTCTGTAGAGATAATATAGAAGCTATCAGAAACTTAAGAGGCACCTCTCTCAGACAGTCTTGAGTGTCCTGCTGGGAAAGAGATCAAAAATCTCAGTGGCCACAAAAGCACAGCATTGTGATGAACTGCACGTGCATGAGGCCCGCTGGTATCCCGGGGCAGGCAGTGGGTCCCCTGCCCCACTGGGGTCAGGCCAAGTCTAACTGCACCTGCAACCTGTTTCCTGTGTTTCTACAGCACAGTGGTGTGTAGGGACTCTTCAGTCAGTGACCTAATGAAATAAATCTACTAATTACATTTCAGCTATCATTTGGTGATCACCTTGGTTACTTATATGTATCAATTCACATGGAAATACAGGGGGGTTTAGGTCTCTTGTTCATTTATCTGAACAAGAATATGTAAGTTGTCCTTTAAATAACCTGATCTGAAGTTTTTTTGATCTGAGCCATACGGTTTCTTCTAGTCCAGTTTGATTTACAAACATATTATTATTATTATTTCTCAATTCTTGTATTCACATAATTGTCAGCTGAGTATTTTATTTAGACCAAAAATGCATAAAATATTTCTGCTGCAATAACAAAATACATTTTCCTCCTGAGTCTGAACAATGCAATTGTTTGGGTAGTTTGTAATAGGTCAGTTTTGACAGGTGTGAAACTAAGAATGAAGGTAACATTGGGCCCAGGGAAGAAAAGGCATTTTCTAGAAATATCTTCATGTAAATATATTACTTGTCTTAGCAGGGACTTTATTTTAAAACTAATAACCACTAGAAAAATAAGTAATACAAACTGATGCTGATTACGTAAACATCACAGTAGACTTCTTTAAAAACTTTTCTCCCTCTTGGAGGCCTGATGAGAAAAAGTCCTCAAGTGTACATTTTTATAGACTGGATTTGGGTATCGATTTTGCTTTCAGAGAAGTAAAGAGCTGCTCACCTGCTGTACTTGCTTGGCACCTACACATCTAGGGTAGTTTATGCCTGACAACCTTATCAGTATTGTAAAATACAATAACGTTGTCCCAGGTCAACAGTGGTTTATTTAATGAAGGATTGCTGGTCACCAGTGAATTCTCTTGAGGAAGCAGACTTACCCACTGAAAAAAGCTCAGACTTACTTAGCTAATCTTTTTGGTATCAAACTTTAAAAGCACATATTGCTTTGATTCACATACATAGTTCTTTCATTCTGTCATAATCTACTTCTGTGTTAGACAAATTACACTTTCCCCCTCTTTTAACTAGATTTATCTGCCATTTTTTCTATCTTTAGCTGAAGAATCATTTTAAACACAGATTTTTGGAAAGATTCCTGTAAGCCCCATAAGTCCTAGGAAGTAAGTTCCTGCAGATGCAAGATACAGACAATCAGCTGGAGATTGGCTGCCTTTGCCTATGACAAGGAGTACCACTAGTGAGCTCTCCTGTCAGGAACTGCTTTCCCCAGCACCCCACATTGACTTGATCTGCCTCAACAATTACAATCACCTACTAACAGGACATCTTGAAATTAAACTTACTCTAGATCATCAATCTTGCAGAACACATGTAGTGCAGGTAGCTTGGAGTGCAAGCTGCAGGTTGTGCTCTGGCTGGTGGGAAACAGCCCCAAACAATGAGCTGTGTAGGGGCAGCTCTTTTCTGCCTAACAAAGAGCACAGTCCTGGAATGCCAGCCATCAACCAGAGCCTCTGCAGGGCCCAGTGAACAGTGAGAAGAACCCAGACTAAATAATACCATCGGACCAAGAGGCATATGAAAAGGACACGAAGGGTGTGTGAATAGAGTGTGCAATGACTGCAAGGGTCAGGGATTCCTTTATTCAGCGTCCCTCCTGGGGCACCCAGATTGTGCTCTTATTTTGTTGCTTCTCCACAATTTATTACTTGGAGGAACTAGAGGTCTCACTCTGCTGTGGGAACCCAGGGTCAAGCCAGGAACAGAAACTTGTCAGACAGTGTGGGTGTGAGGTGTGGAAAGAGTCAAACAGGGCACCATTGGTTCACTGGAGCCACTCACTGCAAAGGGGCTTTGGTCCCAGCAGTTAAAACCTTGGATGGCGTGACTCCAACTCCCAGAGTGATATCTGAATGGTCACACAAGAAAATAGCTTTAGCAATCAGAATATGTCTGCAATGTCAATATTTGAAAGCTCAGTTTTAATAAAACTCAACCTAAACCAGCTCAGCTAACAAGGAAAGATGTTCTGCTGGATTTTATATTCACCAATAATTAGGGGCTTTTTGGAAATGTGAATCTGAAAGTGTCACAAATGAGTGTCTTAAGATCTCTGTGTGACTGAATGTTTTAAGAACAGCCTTGCCTGCAGTGATCAAGTAATTGTGGAGCTTAGGCTCCTGAGGCCAGTGAAGAGGGTAAAAGCAAGATAATAACCCTAGACTTCAGGAGATCAGACTCTGGCCTCTCCAAAGATCTGCTTGGAAGGGTCATATGGGATGATCTTCTGAAGAGAAGACAGGCCCAAGATAGCTGGTTAATGTTCAAGGGCTGCCTCCTCCAAACTCAAGAGCAGTGCCTCCAGGCAAAAATGCCAGAGGCCTGCATGATCATGGAGCTTCTGGCCAAACTCAAACACAAAAAAGAAGCATATAAAAGGTGGAAGCAAAACCAGATAAACTTAGAGGAATACAGAAATACTGTTCAAACATTCACGGAGGAAATTAGGACAGCGAAAGCCCAAATAGACTTTAATGCAGCAAGGATATCAAAGACAGGGTGCATCAAAGACTCACCAAGAAGGGTGAGTACATTTACTAAATACATATAATAAGTATATGAGTACATTGGTGGTGAAAAGGTGAGGGTCTGTTGTACAAAGGGACCTGGTTATGCAGGACATGGAAAAGGCTGAATTGCTGAATGATGCTCACTCTTTACTAGAGAGGATGGCCTTTGGAGTTCTCAGATTGCAGAGACCATAACAGAAGTTTGGAGTAAGAGAGATGTACCCTTTTTGGAAGAGAATCATGTCAGGTAATACTTAACTAAACTGGACTTACAGAAGTTCTACATGCTATGGCATCATTGTAAGGCCATTCCCAAAAATCCTTGATTGTGGCAACTAGAAGTGTCTGATGTCTGAAAACTGGAAGAGCTGGGGCTGTTTGGCTGGACAAAAGGAAGCTGAAGGGGAATCTTATCAATGGATACAAACATCCCAAGGGAAAGTACAAAGAAGATGGAGCCAGGTTAAGTGACAGGCCTAAAGGCAATGAAAAACTGAAACACTGAAGGGTCCCTCTGAACATCAGGGAACACTTTTATGTTGTAAGATTGACTAAGCACTGGCACAGCGTGCTCAGGGACGTTATGGAATCTCCATTTTTGGAGATATTCAAAAACCATCTGGACATGATGCAGAGCAACACTCCAGGTGGCCCTGCTTGAGCCGGAGTGCTGGACTAGATGACCTCAAGAGATTTCTTCCAGTGCCAACCAGTCTGTGATTCTCTCATTCTGAGAAATACAATGCAGAGGTTTGGATCTCCTCCTGATCTATTTAAGTGATTTTGGATACCAAAATAGGACTCATTGTTCTCATGAGACTGTGCTTCCCGCCCAGCCTGGAAAGGCAGAAACAACTTTTTTTCAGTCTCCATTGGTACTTCAGTTTCTCAGCTAAAACAAGAAATTGCAATGATTTGACTGATAATAAAAAGTCAAAATTAAAAATAAAGATAAATATTAGCATAAAAATGAAGACCTAAATAATGCTAGGCTGCAAACTTACATGGGTGTGTCCTAACTAAAGCAGCCCTTAATTCCCAGTACAGAATTGCCTGGGTCAACAAGAAGCAGTGCTTCTCTGAGAAAAGTGATGAAGCAGGTGGCATCATGTTTAGATTTTTCAAGGTGGTATGAAGACTCCTACGGTTTGCACTCCACAGTGTAACATACATTTATATACTACCAGAGGATTTGTAATTGTGAACTGTACACAGGATTAATTATCAAATAAGAAATACTGTTGAGTTAATGAGGGTTAATGACAGTATGAAATCTCATATTAATTTTATAGCAATTATAACTTTAAGAATGGTTTTAATATTTTAAAGCAGAAAGGTGGCTACTTTAACACATGATCCTTGTGGGTCCCTTCCAGTTCAGAATATTCTTTGCCTCCTCTTTGCTGAGCTATTGTGTTTATACAATATTAGCACTTAATGCTCCTATTACCACAAACTCATTCTTCAGCACAATGTTACATCCAATATGTTAGAAATAGTGCCAAACAAGGGAGAGTTTAATTGAAAAGCAGCAAAATAGGATTACCGCCTTTTCATTTACAGATTTGCTTAAAGAAAGACAACTAATTTTCCTTACTCTTTACATATAGCTTTCATGAGGCAGAATTTATTTGGAACATATTACTGAGAATATTTCCTTATTTTTCTTACCCAGTTTATGTATATAGAGATAAAAGATCACAGAAATCATTAAGATCAGCAAACTTCTAAGGCATATATTTTCTGGCTACATTTAGATTCTAGCGTGAAGTGACGTCAATTAAATTCCATTTTTACTTGATCTGTGTGATTAGCTGTGAGATAAGGATCCAGTAGGAAATGTGGAAAAACTTTATATTCACTTCCATGTACAGAGGTTACTTTTTGGTTAGCTGGTTGGCACTGGTTGCTGTTTCTGTAAAGCTCAGTAACTGCATGAGTGCTATTAAAACATGTTGTGTTTTGAGCAAATGGTTGAGGTCTTAAGTCCACAGCTACTATTTTGAAATAGTTCACATTTGTGATGAACAACTGGCCTTTTGAAAAAAAAAATGCAAAATCCTCCACATACTAACAAAAAAAAATAGTTCCCTTTCTCTCGTATTTTCTCTGTATCTTCCCCTTCCCAGATATAAACTACAATTTAAATACAGAAGCAAGATCACATTGAGATTTTTTTTTCCCAGGGAAATCCTTCTTTCCATAGGTAGTGGGCATAGCTACAAAAGTAATGTATTAGAAAAATTATGTATTTTAAATTGTAAAGTACAGTTATTCTTTGTGACATACTAGAGATATGTTGTGCTTGCTTTATACTAGTGACATTTAAAGTGCAACACCTATGAAGAAAGGGTAATAGAAATACTTATCACACTTCCTAAACATGTATTCTGCTCTTCACTCAAAGATCTCAAGCTATGATGAAGCAGGAGGGTACATAGGTAACAGATGGGCTACTTTCTGAAATTGCCAGGGTGCCCAAGGAAACAAGGGCATGGGCTCTTCCTCCTAAACTACCCATGCCACACTATAGCCCCCACAGGGGGTGGCCAGGCAACTGCTTCAGCTTATTTTCTGGGTTCCTTGGATACTTCTGACTATATAACCCAGCTAAAAACTGCATTGGCTGTGAACCTCCCACATTTCCTCTTTTCTCTGAGAAATTATTTTCTCATATTGACTGATTGAATGTGTTGTTCTCATGACCCTGCAAAAGATACACTGTGTGTCTTACTAGGAGAATAAAGGTGGAATGTAACAATCTTCTCTGACTTACTCATAGTTAGAAGCATCCCTGACACTCAATCAGCGATCATTACCTATGCAGACCTACAGGAGCACCACAGTTTTAGTTCTGTGTGTTCTAAAGTCAGTGAAATAGTTTGGCTTTGTGATTAATTTCAGAACTTGAGCATAATCTAGGAAAATGCTGAATAAACTAGCAAGCATGAGATCCAGAGCTACTGCTGAAGTTTAATAACATTTATGTGAAAATTCACCAGAAATTGACAACGTACCACCATACATCTGCATTTTTATTTTATTCACCATTTTCCATATTTACAGATCGGTCAGAGATTAATGAGTTACCCAGTTCCTACTTCACCTCTTTTCATAAAAATACTGCATATGCCAATTAATAAGAAACTGGGAAAAAAAAAAAAAAAAAAAAAAAAAAAAAAAGCTTATTCTCCTTTTCTCCTTTCCTTTTCTTTTTTTGAGATGGTCTTGAAAACCCATCTGTCCTGGAAGTCCACCTGTGAGCAGATCCCTCCCTGACTTGTGCTTTATTTACTTGTCTGCCTTTAATTTAAAGTTTTTTGCCAGCAGGCCTGCTAATCATTTATTATGCTACCTTTATTGGAGATGGATGTATTTACACTAATAGCACTACTAGTTCTGTATTGTTCTGTGTCACAGAGAAGAAAGAAATATGCTATGAAACTGTTCAACAGCCCACTACAATGTGAGTCTTCTAACATGACTTCCCAGCAGTCAAATTGCAGCAATCATGCTCATGCAATGGTAGTTGTGAACAGAAGTCATGACACCAGCAATGGTAATGACAGTATCTCGAGTTATTTTTTTCTTTTTCTATAACAGAAAAGAGTAAAGATTAATTTGGCAGTTTCTTACTGAGCATTTTCTGTTTCAATTATATGCACAGTTTACTTAGGCAGAGTAATGGTGTAACCGCACTGCTTTGCTCAACACATAGCTTAGTGATTAGAAAACAGGGAGAAAAATCACAAGGGACTAAGTCCTGTGACTGCTGTAAACCCTATTGGTTTTAATGGAAAATGATAAAGCCTGTGTAATGTAACCCACAACTCTGAAAGAAATTGATTAATACTAAACATTCATATTCTGCCTTTTATACTTCAGGTATTATTATCAACAATGTGACAGGGGAAAATGTCAAGCCTGTCAAAGACTTTCACTTTGATTGTAAAACTGGACTTTTTTTTATATGATTAGGATTTCTTACAATGACCTGTATGATAATCCAGTGGTTCGGTTATAGCTGTGATCATCCATCATCTAATGAAACATTATACCTTATTTGACTATGTTTCCTATGGCACACAGGAAAAGGAACAGCAAACCTGAGATAGCAAGAGAGATATTATTCAATGCTTGAATAAATGATTAAATAAAAGAAATTATGAAATACAACATTTAAAATAATGGAACCATTCTGTTTCAAAGTATGAAGCAGATTCCTGTGGGGCATACCGAAAGCATATATTCCATGTGGGTAAATATGTTTACAAAACAGATCAAAATTATTACAGCAGTCATCTAATCAGATCTCCCAGTAGATAACAATTTCACTCTGATCACTACATTAAATCCTTAATTGCAGAGTCACAATAGACAATTCAATGTAATTGCACAACACCTTGCAGCAGCAAGACACCTCTCTTGACATTAATGAAGAAACCTACAATAGTCACTTACTGTTGTAAAAATCTGTTGTAAAAATCTGATAAGAATAGTACTTGATGATTCCCAACAGGTTATTGAACCTTTGGATGATGACTGCCTTCCTCAGACAACAGTATGTATCCTCTGCAAGGAAAAATTATAGCTGTGCATTATGTTTTTGGAATGGATTATGAACTGAAAGGGGTTAAAATCTTTTACAGAGGGGAGATCAACTGGATTATCTCTTCATAAATCTTGACATGTTCCATCTGTTTCCATCATGTCACTGAGGCTCTTGGTGACCACACAGTTGCTGATAATATAGCATTACTACTTGAGAAGCACACATCCCCTTCTGTTAACCAAGACTCGTCTGCAGAAGGTACAAGCTTACATCCTTTGTGTTACTTGTAGACATAAACTCTTTATGGTTGTCTTTCTAGCCATGATAGCCTCATGTCTTCAGAAGCAGTAACAGCTTGGACTCAACATCACACTACCTCTTTTAAGCTTTTCCTGAGTGCTACCCACTGGAACTGGGGTTTAGGCTATTGAGTAGCCCCACTTGCAACCTCTAGTCCAGGTTACTACCTGTGGTCCCCAGGAAGTAGGTGCTGTTTAAGCAATACTGGGTACATGTAGTTACAGGTTCACATGCTTCCCTGACAGCCTTCTTGATCCCAGCAAGAACAATCCTCTGAGCACACACAAAATTGGCATCTTAATTTCTCCCTTGCGTCATTTCTCCCGCTCACTTTCCCCTAACTCTCTGCACAGTGCCACATAAGACAGAAGTGTTGTGAGGATTTTGCATAGCCTGTGCATCCCAGGGGAACATCTGCTGTTTTGCTTGTGGGTCGTCTTTGCACACCTGTGAACATGCAGAATTTACTGTGCAGCTTATTCCCTACAATTATCTAAACAAATTTCATTCCTAAACACCGAGGAACCCTTGGACAAAAATACACCAAAGCAACACAAAATAAAAACCCAAATCTATAAAACAAACCACTCCCTCCAAAAAAAATTCCAAATCCCCTATTCATCCCAGGTGTACAAACACTGCAAAGTGAAATGTATCACTGCTTTGAAAATTTCTGCCCTTTTCTGTTGTAAACACCTGCAACACCAACAGATTAAAAGACTGACTCCCAATAACACAGAGCAGTTTCAGTGTGCTGAAGGGAGAGCTGCCCACAAGAACAGTGTCATGGCAACTGGAAATCTGCCTCCTCCTATAAAGCCTGGAGGTGAGACAGGGAGGGGGGAGTTGTGATGGGACTCTGCAGAAGACGAGGAGAAGCAGCAGCACCTGGGAACATCTGTGCAGGGCCATGACACTTGCAGACACGCATCTAATGGTCTCACTGTCTGTGGAACTCTGCATTAGAAAAAACTACAGGATCCCTGTCTTCATTTCCCAGCTGATGGGATTATTATGGGGATGATGGTAATAGTCCTGTTTTGACTTTAAATTGGAATTTTAGGGAGCACATTTAAACATTCAGATATTCACACCTTACCACTGAGAATTTAGCTTGATGGCCTCATAAGAATACATAACTGTGTATTATTATGTTCAGGCAGCTAGACTACATGAGTATTATTTCAGAAATGTTGCCTCCAAACAGATGAATACTTCAAAATTATTCAAAACTATGTCACTCTACCACTCTACCATCATAGCCTTTGATGATTAGTTGCACCTGATGACTGGCATAATAGTTTATTGCTTTTCCAGAAGACATAAGGTTATGCTTATATTGAGAGTAAAAGTGGATTTTTCCTCTGCTCATTTCCCTGATATGCTTACTTTCTTTCTTAGGAAAATGATGCTGTCCTCTCTGCCAAAGCTTTGCTCTCCCAGTAAAGCTGCTGGTCTCCTTTGTGATATTCAGCCCCCTACTTATTAATACTTGAAAATTGTGGAATTAATTGGAAAATGAAAGTTACCCAGTTCCTACTTTACCTGAAAAAAGATGTTTCAGGAACACTATCTACTTTATGCCAATTGCACTTGCTGAACATTTGGGAAATGTAACATGACACTGGCTACCTTGAGCTGAGATGAGAATAGGGAGGGAAGAAATATAAACTTTGAGTATCTCAAGGCCGCCTTTATTTTCATAAATGTTTTCTGTTTTTTCCAAAGCAGGTAGGTTTCTCTAGGTACTCCCATGCACTTATGAAAAAAAAGGGTTTAAAGGCCACCTAAACGAAATCACAAAATCACAGAATCAACTAGGTTGGAAAGGACCTTAGAGATCATCAGATTCAACCTATGAAATGTGTTCTCTTTGTACTCTTCTTACATGCAGCTCAATGCCACCACAAGAAGAAATGGAGAAGAAAAAACCCACAGATTACAGCCCAGAGTAATTACCTTGGATACCAAAATACTGTGTTTTATAAGAAAACAATGTATCAATAAAATCATGGTAATTTTAGCCTCTTTTCATCCCTTTCACATGCTTCTCTAAATTATGAACGTGAGGTTATATCTGTATCTCAATGCATAGTACTGAAATTCCATTCTTATTAAAACCTCCTCAGTTTGAGATGAGTTCCTTTTGTTTATACCGGTAAGCAGAAGGAAAAAGAGGTTTTTTGATGTTCTATCCTCTGATGTGAGATATAACCTCCTTTTACTTTACTGGGAGTGCCACGACTTCATCAAACTGTAAAATCTGAGTTTTGCCTTTTTTTCCACAACCTCCAAAGTGTTTAGACTGGATTTGAACTTTGTGCAGGCTTTAAAGGGAGAGTGCCTCTTTAAGTTGGGTATTCTGGGAGATCTCCCTTGCTGTAAAAATGCAATTGGAATGAAACTCTCTCTGTATGAGGGAGGACATAACATCAGTATCATTGCAATTCTGGCTAATTATATAATCATACAGTTCTTACATGCAGACAAATCTTATACTGAATCAAAGTACCATTTTACATGTACAAGATGAGAGGGTTCAAGCCTTTAATCAGATTATTGGCAGCAATTATTCAAGCTTTTCTTGTTCCTTTTCCATTTTCTTAATTTAATTGCATCTCAAGCTACTGTGTTTGTCATATATGTGATCTAGCCATTCCGAAATAAAGGGTTTTTTTTTAATTTGTCATGTTAATTTGAGCTTAATAGTATCTGCCAAGTAGTAGAGATATGAAAAGTGGGCAGCTTCTCTGCAGCTGGGGAGTTATGGGATAATTAATGACAATATGCTATAAATAGTGACAACACTGCTTCTGCATTTTCTTTTTCTCTATCCTACCACTCTTTCTCTTCCTGTCTCTCAGTCTTTTCTTCTATTTCCATTTTCACTTTTCCTACTGGTATTTTTTTCTCTTATTTACCTAATCTTCCCTGTCAAATTCCCTTTTACTTATACAGTTCTGTCTAATATTTATAGCCAGTACCATAAAATGTGAGTTAATAAGGTAACAGAATAAAACTGAAACAAGACACATGGCTACTATCACTCTATTTTAAATAACTACTTGTGAAAAACTCTTCAACTTTCAAATTCTTTCTATAAGATGAAAAAGAAATAAAAAATCATGTGTATACAGTTTAAAATATGCTTAAGAGAGTTGCTTGTCAAAGGATTTGCCATATGTTGAGTCACTTTAGAGGTGGTCTGGGGGCCAAATTTCACATATGACTTGCAGATAGGTGATGGGAGCATATGATAGATAGAGAGCTGGGCTTCTTAAGGAATAAATGTGTGGTCTGAGCTCACTTCTTTAAACCCTTTAAAGACAAGAGTGGCTGTCTAAAGTTAGACACTTAATGAAGAGAGGATATAGCCCATCTTTCTTCCCAAAGGATTATTTAGACAATTTGTGCAGATGAGGACTTGGGCAAAAGTAAACTTGTTAGGAAGGAGATTGATGAGGGGATTTGACAAAGAGCCCGTTTTAGTGGTTGTGACACTGCATGTGACTTCACTGCAAAAGTGATTTTTTCTTTACAATTTCCTTTGAAAAGAAACTGTGCATTTAGCTTGAAGAGAAACTGAAGTTCTGCAAGAACAGTTACTGCATCTGGTAAATTCTTAATGTGTTTCCTGCTTGCCGTGTGTGCTTTTTCACTCCTACATTGACAGAGCCAATATGGGGATGATGCTCTTTCTAACCTTTCTAATTGTACTTACATGACATTTCTGCACTCTGAGTGCTCATATAAAGGCTATTCCCTGAAAGTGACTACTGATGTTGAATTATTTAGAAAGAACAATTGCAAGCATTATTCTGCTCCTTCAGTTGTGCAGCCTAAGCCTTATTAGCTGTTGCTCAATTAGAAATAATTTTGCAGAGACTAAAGACTATAGCAGTGTTTGCAAACATTCTCAGGGTTTTCTCAGTGCTAAATCCATATGTGCAAACTGCCTCATGTTTGTGTATATGGTCTTTCCTTATCCTGATTTTAAAAATAATCTCTCCCCAACATACACACATCCCTTTTCATGTGGAATTCTCTTGACCTCTTCCCTCTTAACACCAATGATCAGAAATCTTGGGAATGAGGTCATGGGTTTAGCAATTGGAATTAATTTCTTTCTGGCTCAGTAGCTCAAAAGCATCCCTAATAAATAACAGCTTTTGATTACTATGTGAATGGATGCTAGTCGTGCTTATTCTGATTCTTCCTATTATGATGCTGAGTGACAAACTCCCAATCCTTTGTTCAGTTTAAATTATCAATTCACTGCTCAGAATAACTAAGTCCTTGAGGGTGATACCTCTGTGCAAGGGTATACAGGTACACAGTACTCTGACTATTCAACATGCCATTTTTACCTGAATAAATAGATAATTCTACTTCTGGCTGTATAAAGCCAGTTAGTTCTAGACATCAAATAATAACAATTCAGGTTCACCATTTTTTTCTGAAATTATATAAAATGGAAACTTTGTGAGGGATTAAACAGCAGTCTTGTCCGTTTAGTTGTCAGTCTTATTTGATGACTAATATCATTCACAGAAGAGAATCAGGGATGGAAAGAAATGAATGTATACATTATAGTAATCAGTGCCCTTATTTCTGCATTCAAGACTTTCAGCTGTGACAAACTGTAATAAGGATATATGTTGGATTTTACATTTGAGTCTCTGGTTTGCCTTAAAGAGACAAAAAAACCCTTGGGAAAGATACTCAGCTACTATTAAGAAAAAAAAAAAAAAACAAAACACAAAACAAAACAAAACAAACAAAAAAAACCCCAAAAACCTAGATCAAGGTTATCATAACTTATGCTTGCTATATTTATATAATGGGTTGGGTATTTTCAGTGGCCTGAAAAATCCACAAGGAGAAAAATACACTTTTCAGTCCCTCCAAATCTTTATTTTTTAAAGTTATTTCTGTCTTGCAGTAAGTGCTGTTGCACATAAGATTGCACAAGCCATAATCCCTTAGACATTTGCTGAAAGACTTGAAACACACTGATTTTGTTGAGCCAGACTCTCAATGAATTTGTCAGTATGCCGAATGGGAACTGTCACCAAAAGCATTCTACCCACCAAATTGCTGACTCAAATGTGTCAGATTGCATTATAGGTATGCTAAAGTAATGTTTTATTTAACATGGCGATGCAATTCAAACACAGTCTGAAGAAGGGGATTTTACAAATTATTATAATAATTTCACAATCATTATGAAAATAAAATCACATAAGGTTGGAAGGGACCAAAGAGGGTCATCTGGTCTAACCTCCCTGCTCAAGCAGGGTCATCGCAGAGCACATGGCACAGGTTTGTGTCCAGACAGTTCATGAATATCCCTAGTGAGGGATCCTCCTGTTCCATCTGTTCCAGTGCTCTGTCACTGCACAGTTAAGAATTTCTTCCTCATGTTCAGGTGGAGCTCCCTGTGTGTCAGTTTGTGCCCGCTGCTTTTTGTTCTATTGCTTGGCACCACCGAGCAGAGCCTGGATCCATCCACTGACACCCTCCCTTCAGATACCCACAGACATTGATGAGGACCCCTCTCAGTCATCTCTTCTCAAGGCTGAGCAGGCCCAGCTCCCTCAGCCTTTCCTCCCAAGAGAGATGCTCCTGTCCCCCCATCATCTTTGTCACCCTCTGCTGGACCAGCTCCAGCAGCTCTGTGTCTCTCTTGTCCTGAGGAGCCCAGAACTGCACACAGCACTCCAGATGTGCCTCACCAGGGCTGAGCAGAGGGCCAGGATCACCTTCCCCAACCTGCTGGCAATGCTGTTCCCAATGCATCCCAGGACACCATTGGCCTTCTTGGCCCCCAGGACACGCTGCTGGCTCATGGATGGCTTGTTGTCCACAAATAACTAATAACTAATAAAGAGGTCAACAAAACAATCCAAAGCACTCAAGATGTTGCTTACTTCAGCAATTACTTTTGATCCTAAATGATCCTAAAGAAAAATGGTTATGCCAACATTCTGATCCTGTGTGGTTTTTTTAACCTTGAGTATTTACAGTAAGACTTTATTGACTTCCTATGCTAATGGACAATAATATATTAAGACCAAGGAATGACTAGTCTTCATCAAATAAACTTCCTAAACATGTGGGGGTTTTTTTGGTGGTGGCTTTTGTTTGTTTGTTTGTTTGGGTTTTGAGGGTTTTGTTTGTTTTTGATGTTTTGTTTTGGGTTTTGTTTGTTTGTTTGTTTTTGAGGGGGAGAATACTAACACATTTAATATTTACTACCTAGGTTCACAGTGGGAAAAATTTCATGATAACAAATACAGTTTATATAGCTTATTTTTGACCATCCATTTCATAGGAATAAATATCAGCTTATTGACTGCCAAACATGAAACCATCATAGCAACATGGGCATTGCTACCTTAAGAAACATAAACAGAAATTATAATTTGATATAAACTGAAAAGATCTCCTAAGAAACTGATGGTCTGAAATACACTGTAGCAAATTTGTAGATGACAAATAAGACTAGATTCCTGCTGCCTTTGGCAGTATGGAACTGAGAGGAAAATGTGTCATCCCATCTCTGAAAAAAACCAAAGAAACCGGACCTAGTATTTAAATGGTCAGAAATTTAAGAGGAAGTAAATTTGGAATTTCAGTTTATGGAAACACTGACCTGAAAAAAGTGTAATAACTTACTTCAGAACCCGCCCTTGTCCCCCAATTTCACATTCTGCTTTTCATCGCCTGGCAAATATCTTTCAGTTAACACACTGATAATCACTTACAAACATAAAGATTGAATTTACAGTAAGTAGTTTTCCTATGGATTTCACCTGGGACAGTTGGATATGCAATTTATTAATTAGAACACCACAACAGGGTGTTCTAATTAATCTGTTGTTAGGTATGTTAGCTGTTACTGCTCTATCTAATGTTTTTCATTAGAAAGTTAAGCAGCTCAAAAGTTCTCTACGTATCTGGGGACATGATCAACAATGCTAAAGAATCTAACCTAAGGTTAAGTACATCCCAAAAGTTTAAATGATCACTTTGGATAAATTGTCCTGTTTGCATGAACACCAAATCAGAGGAAGATGATGATCTATAACCCAAAAACCAAACAATTGTGACATCTTTTTATACACACACACACAAACACACACACACACACACACACACACACACACACACAGAGTATTACAAATTCAGCAATCCTGTGTATGGAAAGTTGTGCAATGTTGAGCTTTAGGTTATGATGTTTCACTGCAGGGTCTCCTTGTGTCTGGGAAAAACAGGCATGCTGTATCATTGCTACTTGACTTAACAGCTGTCCAGGCATGGAATTTTTCTTTTTGCATGAATTCAGATTTTACACAGTGCCAGGCATTTAGCAGCAGAAATTTTAAGATAAATTTTGTAAGTATTTTCTTAGGTGGAAGCTGAGAAACCCTTTTAAATAGAGAAAGTAAGAAGCATTTCTGCTTCTGGTTATTTTTATCCCTTTAAGAAAGAAAGTGAAATACTGACAGGAACTGTTTCCAAGTACAAAGTTCAAAGAAGGGAGTCACCATGAAAAAGTCCTTAGATATTTCCCATTTAGTCATTGTTACTGTTCCACCCACATAGCCAACATGGTATATGAAGTTTAAGTGAAATAAATAAACTTGAACACCCTTAATCTAACAGAGAATTTAATATTTCATAGAAGAAAAGTGGAGCAGGTTGACCAGAGAGGTGTAGAGTCTCCCTCACTGGAGATATTTAAGAACTGTCTGGACACAATCCAATGCCATGTGCTCTGGGATGCCCCTACTTGAGCAGGGAGGTCAGACCAGATGTCTCCCTGTGGTCTCTTCCAACATGACTGTGACTCTGTGAAAAATCAAAAGGTACATGAATCCATAAAGCTTAACTTTGAAAGACTATATTTCTACAAGTCAAAACAAAATCTGAAATACCCGGTCGCTGTTTATGGTTAAAAACAGCACTCAAGGGAAAGCTTTGGAGAATACAGGAATCAGCTGAAAAAATAATAAGCATTAAGGATAGAAAAAGAATCAAAATATAAATAATTGCAAAACCTGAAATACTGATGGCAAGTATGAAAAAAACCCAGTGATACAATATTGTCAAAGTTTTACGTAGATCTTTTGAAGTATTTCTACTGATAATTAATTCTTCAGTACTATGTATGTGGGAGTGCTAGTACAGTTTAGTTTTTAAAGATTTTTCTTCTGTTTGAAATGATTACAAAGATGAATCCATTTTCTATTTCATACAAGCAGTTACAGCTTAAGAGAGAAAGTTCAGGGGTATACAGGCACATATGATGAAAAGCCCAATATTATCCCAGACTCAGGAGCCACAGGTAATCTATTCAAGATTTTGGTGATTTATCCAAACAAGTAATACAGCTATGAGATCTGTACTTATATATAATCTAGAATTCAAGTGTCCTTGTCCCCATGCTTGTTCACTATAGGAATCTGACTTCACCTCAACAGAAAGGTACTTTTGGAACTAGTCATGTACAAAAGCTCTTTTATGAATTCAGGCTTCAGCAAAGTGGTAGCAGCTTAGGAGCAAAGTTTGGATTGATATTGATTATACAGGATTATTATAGTTAATAATAGATAATGACAATCATATTCCTCCTAAATGATCATAAATATTTTGTGATGTATTGCTGCCGTCCTATGCCTGGGGTTAGTGCTTATTTCCATAAGAAGTCCACAGCAATTAGTGGGGTTGTGAAACTATCTAGGTGACTGAAAGTCATCACATGTTAGTATGAAGCAGAAAATGGCCCTTTCTTTGCTAACAAACTCAGTGACAGTCACTTTACTAGAAAAGAGTTTCTGCAGTGAAAAAAACCTTTCTCTGAGGTATGCATGGATACCTTAATTCTCATTTGGCTGAGACTCTACATGTACTTACAGGATATACTGATTTGAAAGGCGAAAATCTGAGCAAAAAGACATTACCTACCACAACCAAGACAGTAGCAAGTGAGAATGCTGTTATTTTAGTTCTGTCTAGCAGAAGAAAGTCTAACACCTTGAACAAACCTATTGGTGAAAGAAACAGGGTTTCTGTTCCTTACAGATTTCTTCAAAATCTTTTGTCTCTTATTGTCTTGGCTGGTCTTTTCTCCCAGTGGTATAATTCACAGCAAATGAAGACAAGTTTTCTTTTAGTGAATTAAGAACTCAAATGAAGTTTGGAAAGCAAAAGCACTAACAAGGATGTGAGCCCAGCCTATTTTTTTTTTTTCAATAAATGGAGCAGGTTTCTAAATAGCCAGGTGATTTTAGGTGAAGGACATCCAATTTTTAGACATGCAGACCTAGTTACCGTTAATTTTTCCTGGCCGCTTCTTCAAATTCATCTTCAATTTTAGGCTACAGAGAGATTAATTGTAGTCATGAGTGTAAAAGAAACAAAAAATGAACTTTTCTCTACATTTCAATGTTTCTTTTCTATAAAAGTTGTTCATAAATAGCAATTGAATACCAATAAACAGTGATAACACAGAAAAGCTCAGCAGAAATGTTGAGTCTAAAATGATACCATTACCTACAGCAAGACTAATGGATTAAAGAGAAAAAATTCTTCTGACATAACTTAAACATAATCTAACATTCTAACATAATCATATTCCAGTGTTTTCAGGATATATCCCAATCAGAAGTATGATAAAAGCTAGCAATTATGTCACATATTCAACTCAGGAACATATAGTCAAAATTTTATCCATGGTTTATTGATGGCTTTAGCATAAAGACACATTTGCAGCATCTGAGTCCATTACCTTTGACAGTCTTCTGTTCAAACACCAAATTCTGAATGCACAGAGATCACCGAATAATAGAACAGTAGCAAGTAGGTTTTCCAGATGCACAGTTTCAATGGATGGAGTCAAAAGAAGATTCACACAGTCTGAAACAAATTCTCCTGAATATGCTGGATTTTAGCCAGAGGAGGAGAAGGAATTCTTACAAACCTGTTTCATGTCCCTCTGGTCTTGTCTGTTCTGTTATGCTTATTATTTTTTCTTTCTTTTGCGACTGGAAACAATTACTAAAATTTTTTTTAGCATTTCCACAGATTTAGAAGCAGTAGCTTGCTAACTGCAGATCATTTGCTTGATTGCTCACAAGGCCTAATGCAGCATCTCCTGCAGTGTTAGCAAAGTACAGTATGCCTAATTATCACAATTTACAGATAGTGCTGAGAGACATTGTATTTGGAACCCTACCTGTGTAGGATCACCCTTGGCCTGGGCTGATTCAGTTGCCTGTTAAACTCTGTTGTATCTGGTACCAGAGTTCCCTTTGGTGTATTTGCACAGCACCAACAGTGCTGGGCCACAGAGACAGAAGATAGCCTTAGTACAGGAATACAGCATACCAACATTTCCTCTCCAATATGATGATGTGATACAGCAATAGAAAGAGAAATACACTGCAACCCTGTTTCTGTGGAGCTGTAAAGGAATGTGTCTGGAACAAAAAAATCCATGTGGACTTGGTCTCTACCTCTGTCCAGCAGAGGATATGTCTCATGATTCAGAACTTCTGTTTAGCTAGGGAATAAAGCAATATTTTCTAGTCCTGGTACTAACTGATAAAGACCCACACTTCGAACATATTTCTGAAATAAGTGCAATAGAACTTGCATGTAATTGCAAAAACAATTTCGTGTTTTGAAACAGTAAGATAATTTACTGGTATCTGAGCAATCCACTTCTAAATACTCTTAGAAACAGAATTTTCTTCCTCTCTGCCATATATGTGAGCACAGCTTTACACACATGTGTATCTCAAGAGCAGGATTTTATCAGTAAAATGGCGCCAACACCCACTGAAAGTACACTGCATGTCATGGTTAAGTTCTCTGACATGAATCCTGGGTACATTTTTCTCTAAAGATTAGATATTCTTTAAACAGAAAAACTAAAACAGCACTGATAGACTAAAACAAAATTATTCACTATCAGAGGGGGTAGAATCCCAAGTATGGGAGAAAGCATCTTTCTGCATGGAAGATGTTGCACTGGCATTTGATTTCCCTGAAAGACAGTCTTGTTCTGTCAGATAGTAAACTGGAAGTTTTATACTTCATTTCCAGAGAAACTTGAAGAAGAGACATGCACTCAGACCACCATACTTCAATTCAGTACCTTTAGAGAAAACACAGCTTTGAGAGGAGAAAGCCACAAAAACCAGACAAAGTCTGCAGGGTGCATGCTACAGGCCAATACCTGCTTTTGGTTGGTTGTTTGGTTGTTTGGTTTGTGTCATAATACAATAGTCAAATTTAATGATGCAAACATATACTCTAAATTCCATTTTCCAGATTACTTCAGATATGAAGCAGAATTCTTATACTCCAAATAACGCAACTTATTGTAAATTAATGACTGTATAATTAGTGAACATGTAAAATTTTTATAAACGCAATCTCACTTTAAATCTGATGGTTTTTTATACAGGTTTTTTATATATCCATCTAAAATGATATTTCTACAGTCATTACATTGTTATTTTAAAGAGCATGAAAATAGACTAGTCAATAAAACATTCAGACAACATTTACTTTAACATTTTACTTATTTCTTCCCCTTCTCTAAACCAGTTTGCATCTATATAGACTAAGCAATGAAACTACCAGGAAATTAAGGCCTGGTTTAGAATTTCTCTGCTACTCTTATTCCACGGGAATTTCTAGTGATTAGATCACTTCGGGTGCATGCCCTGAGCTGGGAAACAGAACCGATGTTGTCTAGTTTTTGACAGCTAGGAGAGCTCAACATTCTCAGTTTTCAAGCAAACATGTAGCAAAACATAACTAATTACCTGTTGGAACTTTGTATGCTCTCATTTGTCAGTGCTGGAACTTTAACTTATGTAGATGCTTTTCTTTTTCACCTTCAGAAAGTTTTTACAACCTCTTTTGTCTTACATACAATTTCCTTTGTGGACCTGTCTTAGATTACGTAATATTCTTCAGGAAGACAGGAAATAATGGGAACACTCAGACTAGAAGTCCTGTCTGCAAGTGGTTAGCATGCTCTGCAACCTCACAGTTACAAGAAAATCGAAAAAATACAGTTTATTGCAGAACTGTTCATAAAGTTCATTAAGCACAAGTGCAGGGATATGCAGGTGGCTAAAAAGATGGAGTCACAGGAGAGGAATCCATAAATACTGAATCTAGTTGTAATATTAGTCCAACCAGAAGCTGAAGAAAGTGATTCAGGGAGGAAACCATTTCCCATCTTACAGAAAAGCACGCCTGTTCTGTTTAAAATAATAATGCCAACAGTACAAGGGTGATAATTTTGCTCAATGGAAGAGATCAGGATGATAGATTTGTCAACCCGTAAACAAAAGTTGTCTAAATGACTGTGGCTCATGTGAGTACCTGTATGAAGAGCTCTGATTTTTATAACAAAATTGACTGCCTAGTTCTGCTCAGTTATTTACATTGCTTGTGGAGTAAAAAAAAAAGCAAATTAAAAAGAAAACTGGGGGAAGGTAGGATGGCGTAAGCAATCAGTTCTTAGATACCAGAGATTCATTATCACCTGAAAGCAGTCATCAGAATTCTCAGTAATACCTATCAAATAAGGTGTGTTCTCTTAAAAGTGTTAAGGACCCTTTTAAAAGGCGTTGTGTCCTGCTTTGTTTTCAGCAAACAAAAAAATGCAGGCTTAATGTTGACATTCTAATATGACATAACTCACCTCTCCATGATAGTATGTAATAATATAAATCTGTAATTACTAGACAGAAAGGAGAAAATGTCCTTGGATATTCAGACAAATATAAGAAATGAATAAATTTTAATCCCCTGTAAAATGTATCCTTAATACACATACTCAATATTATTTTATTATATATGCTTTTTTTATATTCATAAGCTGATCAAATCAGCAGAAGTGGAAAACTATGTGGTTCTGGTTTTTAATATAAACTTGCTTGCTTGTGGTGAGAGAGAAACATAGTAAAGAAAATTGCTTATTTTAATTAAGAGAAGAAATAGAAGTCTTTATAGTTCTTTACATTTATAGGGGAAAAAAATCTCACCAAATTAACACATCACGGAACTGTCTGTCTTGAAACCACATGCTAAGTTTTACCTCCTGCATAAGACATATTATGGAGAGAGACTGTGAAACAAAAGGTTTCATTACCCACTGCTACTCAGAAGACTCTAAAAGCAGCTCGTACTGCATTTGCAGATTTCTAGAAATTGTTTCTGAATTTTATTTTTTTTTTAAACTGAAGAAAATAGATCTCCGTAAGTGTAACTTTACAACTTTCCTTCAAAAATTGGTCCATGGCTTACTGCATATGTAAAACCAAAGGAAAGTAAAAATGAAATTAATAATGTGGGCCTAAAATATTATCTGTGTGTATGCTGGACTCTGTACTCTGAACTTCTGCAGTTAGTAGCTCGGATCAGCACTGGTTCATGGATTGCAAGACAAAACAATTACTTGGATTATTTGATTTCACTCCGCTGGTAGAGACAACTAGAACTCTAGGATCCTGCAGTGACTGAGCATTCTGTACTGCCATCCTTATGCAAAAGTGTTGACAAAGAGAAAATGCAAGAAAAATGTTAAATATTCTGTATCAGCAAAATGATCCAGCTGCAACTACTGATGGTTTCATCAAAATTCATCCAGTGGAGCTGTGCATCACTGGCTTTCCTGGTAGCATAAACTTGTTCTGGCTTAGACATGACATACAATTAGGCTTCTCCCCACACCATCAAGAACATAAGTTGTGCAGGTAAAGTAAAAAACTCATCAGCATAAAGTTAATTCCTATAAATTGTCTGAAAGAGTCTCAACCAGAAAAACATGTTTATACCAGATCATCACTCTGCCACAGCGTTTTTGATCTGGAACCATGAGTCTTAAAACTGACTTCAGTATATTGTTAATACATGTCTTCAGTCACACATATGTAAAAGTATATAATAGTACTTTTCCCATCTCAGATATTTTTTGAATAAATACATTGCTATGGAATGTCATAAATGTCCTCTATATAAACATCATCATCAATCCCATTGAACAGTGATTATACAAAGAAGAAAAATATGTTGACTACCCCCAAAGCTCCAGATTTTCTGCAATTACCTCACTAGCTTGTATGCTATAAGCAGCATAACATGGAATTGAGTATGGAGTTTTGGCTGGAGAAAGGATAATGTTCTTTACAGTAGTTAGATTTGTGCTGGAAACAAGTGTTTATAACTCAGGGATGTTTCTGTTACAGTGGAGCACTGCTTAGACAGCATCAAAGCCTTTATTGCTACTCAAGGGACTCCACCAACAAGGTGCACAAGAAGCTAGGAGAGGACACAATTGGGACCACTGACCCAAGGGATTAAATATACCATGGTGTCATGCTTGGCATATAAAGCTGGGGGAAGAAGGGGGAAGGACCTGGGATGTTGACTGTGATGGTGTTTGTCTTCCCAAGTCAATGTTACATCTGATTGAGCCCTGTTTTTCTGGGATGGTTTAACACTTGCCTGCCCATGGGAAATTAGTGCATTTCTTGTCTTGCTTTGCTTGCATGCATGGCTTTACCTATTAAACTGTCTTTATCTCAGCTCATGAGTATTCTTACTTTTTTTTTTCTGGTTCCTCCCCACTCTCACTCCAAGGAACAGTGAATGAATGGAACTTGGTTGCCAGCTGGACATAAACCATGACAAGGGCAATCTACTAAAATGATAATTGCAGAAAATTAGATTGCAACAAGCAATCTAGTACCACAACTAGTGGAAACTCCTGTCCCATCTGTCTAGTTTTCATACACCTGCACATAGCTGGTGGACCCCAGAACGCTACGAAGAGACCCTGGAAGTGTGAGGAGAAAAACGTGGTAATTGAGATTCATAACTAGTCATTTACTGAGAGCTTACTTATATCATAGCACTGTTACAGAGTATATGCAGGAGTGAAAAAAAAAAACAAACCTGTTTGGTTCAGCACCTAGAGGAAAGAAGAAATTTTCTCTTACTTTAGGATGCTTTTTTAAAAGTAGAGTAGTCAGAGGTTCTGCCCACTCTTGGAAGAGGGCCTGGGACTTGGTATTGCCTGCTCATCATATATAACCAGTGTCACCACTATCTGCAGTTCTTAAAACTTCTTTTGCAAGACTTACCTTTGTCCTACCTTTGTAAGACAGTTTAGTTCTGCCCACCGAGTTGAAATATAACATGAAGAAGTTCACTTTAAAAATCTGAAAAGAAATTTTGAGAAGACCTGATATTATTCTCACCTTCCATTTTTTTATCTTGAAAATACTCATAAAACCAGAAGCTAGCTGAAGCTGCAGATTCTGAATACATTAAAAAAAAAAATGCCATCCACTCTAAAGATTCAGAGCTGAGCCAGATGGCACATCTGACTGCCGTGTATATGAGCCACTGTACTCCTACTGTTGTGAAAAGCAGAAACTGAAGCATCAGTAGATGAAGCTAGTTTACCAGGAATCTCTCTTGCAGATCTGACCTAGGGCAGCCACTGTCTCTAAGTGGTGCTACTATTGCACATAGGTTTGAGTAAACATGTGATGAAGTTGTTTTATAAATATCATGGAAGATAAAAAAATGAGTGAAGTAAGGACCTTGAACAAAAAAAAAAAAAAAAAAAAAAAAAAAAAAAAAAAAAAAAAAAAAGAAATATGGAAGCAGAACATCAGAACATTGAAATGCTGTTATTTCTTCTCTTTAACACACATAGGCACACAATAGTTCCTTCTGCACTTGGAATTCAATGTGCATGAGTCAGCCTGTCCGATATCAGCAATTACAGCTACAAATGTAGAGCTATTATGGTCTCACGTTGTGTAGCTTGGGAGTAGTCTATTCTACCAGGAACAAAAAGGTCTTGAGCAGCTTAAGGTTCTTAACCATTCTTAAGCAGCAAGTAGGCAATCAGCTGTGCAGCTTTGCCTCACACAGCAAGAATTCAGCTCCAGCACTCTGCTCCCTGAGAAGAGCCCAGGGCCCTGTAGGAGTGACATTCTCTTGCATGCAGCAGTACTGCAGATGAAGTCCCAGTTAACCTCCCATTTTCATCAGCAGGAAATCTTAGCACATTTTTTCTCACAGCTTCCTTTCCACAGTCATTAATTTACACTGATTTATAGCCTTCCTCACTGTCCTCCTCCTCTATTCTTCCCCCTCAATTTTTTCCTGAGGCCCGAAAAACTTAAACATGGAAAGTACACGTTGGGGGAATTAACAATCTGGATTTTTTGCCTTCTCAGCATGGATGGGAATGATCAGGTGGATGATGCCAGTGGTCCTGCTCAGGTTGCATGTCTGCTGGTGGCTGGCCCAGAAAGCAGTTTTATGTGAGAAACAAGAGTTCGAAGCTCGTATGTGACAAATGAAGAGAAATAAAATAGGAGGCAAGGAAGGTGACCTTGTCCTCTGATCCTGACCTCTCGTCCAGACCAAAAGGCTCAGCCCTGAACAGGGGTTGAGAACAGGGGCTAAGACAGGCTGAGAAAGCTGGAGCTGTTCCACCTGAAGGAGAGAAGGTTGCATGGAGAGCTCATAGTAACCTTCCAGTATCTGAAGGGGGCCTACAGGGAAGCCAGAGATGAACTCTTGGTCATGAAGAGAGAGATAAGATGAAGAGTAATGGGTACAAATTGAAAGATAGGAAACTTAGTTAGGAAGAAATGTCTGAGTGAGCAGTGGAGCCAGAGCCCTCTATCACAAACGAGCCAAAAGGTGCCGTGACTCTTGGTGCACCACCACGGCCTCGCACGGCCTCAGAGCGGCACGCAGCCCTGCACAGCCCCTCGCAGACGCGTCTCCTGCGGACCTGGCACCACCAAGCCCAGCTGCTCACCCGGCCCGTACCGCAAAGAAGCTCCAAGGGCGCCCTCATCCGCAGCGCGAGGGGAAGCGGCCGGGGTACGGGAGGGGCCGCGGGGCCGGGCGGGGAGGGCTGGCCGGGCGCCCACCGAGCGGTCCCGCCGCCTCACCCCGGGACGGATGGGAGGAAGGAGCTGCTGGCGGGAGGAGCCATCCCGCGGCACCGCCTCCCGCCGTCATCTGCCACTGGAGGTGAGGGAGCGCGGTGCAGTGCCGGCCGGGAGCGCCGGGGGCGACAGGTTGGTTCCCCTCTCCGGCCTCGGGGTGCTCGGCGGGGCGCAGGCGGCGAGGGGCCGCCCCGCAGGAGCGGTCCCTGTCCCGGTCCGGCCGCAGGCAGCGCGGAGCTTGCCCTGCCCTGCGCTGCCCTGCCCTGCCCTGCCCTGCCCCGCCGTGTATCCCTTGCTGCGGACGGGCGGGCGCGGCGTGCCCGGGGACTGCGGCGTGGGCTCACCGGGTTGGTCTGATTATGTTTTTATTGCTGTTCCGTTCGGCCTCAGGGAGAAGGGCTGGGGGAGGAAGGCGGGCGGCGCACGGCGGAGGCCGGCGGGGCCCCCGAGCGGGCTGAGGCAAGTGCTGAGGCGCGCCGGGGACGGTGGGTCCCTGTCCCCGCTGGGAGCCCCGCCGGCACCCGAGGCCTGAAGGACCGGCGGAAAACGTGTCTCGCTCCTGTGCTGTGTATGTATGTGTGTGTGTGTGTGTGTGTGTGTGTGTCTGTTGGTCTGTCTGTCTTCATTTTGGGAGGGGGGAGATTTATCTGTGAACTTACATGGACTTCTAAGTCTCTTAATTGTGGGCTTGCAGCACTTTAAGGAAAAAGAGCACCCAATTGGCAGCATGTAGGGGAATGGTGGGAGGTAGATTCCTCTATGCCTGAGGCGCTGGCCATTTCGAGATTGAACTCCGCTGCAGCTGAACGGGCTTTTCCAGGTGCACACAGCCCATCCCCGAAGAGGTCTGGCTGGGCGCTGCAGGGAGAGCGGGGCTGGACTGAAACTTTTTCTGCCCAAGACGCTAATTTTGCCGAGTAGAGCCCGATAGAAGGAAAGTCCTTAAATAGTAAACTTACCTGTTAGTACCATAAAGTGACTTCTGTAAAGTATCAATCTCTCCAGTACCTGGCTTAGGTGATCAGAGGTTTTTGGTTTATCCTCTGCCCCCCTCTTTTCTCTTTAATGTTGCCCCTTAAAAGCTAAGCTATGCTATTGCTTTAGGAAAACTTGGTCTTGGTGTTTTTATCTCTCCCTAAGGAAATGCAAATATACTTCATGTTGCTTCTGAAAGGATATTGCTTAAGGTGAAGAAACAGAGGGTTTGTTCCTTTTATTTTGTTAGAGAGTAATGTATTTATGTAGATGATTTGACACTAACTTTTGAATATTGTAAGGTGAAGAGGGCTTAGATCAATGTTAAAACCACGGAAATTCTTCTTAAAATGAACCTAAGGAGCATTGGCAGTTCTGAAATTTATGAATGTATATTGTAGCACCCACTGGACTTTTTAATGTGGCAAAGTAAATTTATAGGATATTTATCTCATGGTTTATTAGAGTGGAGATGCTTATAATGAAGTTCATTAAATTGTGTCTCAAAAT
Source organism: Vidua macroura (assembly GCF_024509145.1). NCBI lineage: Eukaryota > Metazoa > Chordata > Aves > Passeriformes > Viduidae > Vidua > Vidua macroura. The sequence goes on from NC_071611.1 coordinate 15,971,974, forward strand.
TCTTCCACCTTCAAAGTGAAGAATACATGTTCTGATGAATGCCTAATATAGTTGTTACTCTGACTCTTCCAAAACCTATAATAATACCTAATTTGTCACCTCTTTCTCCACCAAAATATTTTTTCCTATCCATAATCTATTGAGCTTTTTCCTTATAGCCATTTCAAAACTGATTCAGAAAATACAAAATTTAACACAATTATTCAAATCCCTTTTGCTCTTAAAGATCAGTGTCTAATAGTTAATTTATTGGGAGAAAATAAAACAGTTCCTCTTCATTATTTTTATTATACTGTGTTACATTCTTTCCTTGATTCTTCCCTTCCTGCAATTAGATAAAAGAGGGAATTGAAAATAATTCTAAGTCTGGGAATTGATCCTTAAGCCATTAAAAGCAGCAGGAGGTTTCTTTCTCCAAATTCATTGGGTGTTAGTTGAAGGGTGCCTTTAGTTATATATTTGCATATTCTTGATATTGGAAGAATTGAAACATGTGCCTAAGAATAAGCATTTGCTCACATGTTTTACTGTAAAATGGTGTTGTTGAATGGTGTTGATTTCTCTCTTTCTTGTGTAGCCTGTAGGGATCTAAGAGGTTTATTTTTTTCTTTTACTTTTGACACCAGTAGAATGAACTAGAAATTATAAAAACTACTTTCTCTGTGGCCTTGTAATGTGCTTCATGTGCTGTGGAAAATGTGCTTACTGATTCTTCCAGTCCTGAATGTACTGTACCTAATCAGTGTGTTTATATTCTGTGTAACCAAGGCAGGTTAGGTGTGTTGGCATTCTTGGCTACTTTAGAATAGAAACGGGCAGCAACCTTTCCTTAGGTAGCTGGTTACAAGGCACTGCCTCCCCCTTTCCTCCCAGCTCACATTTGGTTTTAATGGTAGATAAGAACTGGCACAGCTTCCATGCCCTTTTCAGCACCCTGCACAATACAGTGCTGTGCTAGCAATTGCTGAGAGCCTGCCTAAAGGTTTGTCTTACACAGTGATTGAAGAATGTATACTTGTTGGTGTTGCAGTGTGATTGCTTTGGTTATGTGATCACCTCCTATGAGGAGATAACCTGCTTAGTGGATGAGGGAAAGGCTGTGGAGGTAGCCTACCTGGACTTTACTGAAGCCTTCAATACTGTCTCCCACAGCATTCTCCTGGAGAAACTGGCAACCAGCTTTCTCCAGGAGAAAGAAGCTTTTCCAGCTGCCCTCTCTGCTGGTTAAAACAACTGGCTTGATGTCCAGGCTCAGACAGTGGTGGTAAATGGAATTACATCCAGCTGGTGGGTAGTCACAAGAGATGTTTCCCAGTGCTCAGTCAATCTTTAAGAATTTTATTGGTGATCTGTATGAGAGGATCGAGTATGCCCTCAGTAAGTTTGCAGGCAACACCAAGTTGGCTGAGAGTGTTGATCTGCTTGAGGGTAGGAAGGCTGTGCAGAGGGATCTGTACAGGCAGGGGTATGAGGTTCAACATGCCATACCAGGTCCTGCACTTGGGTCACAGCAGCTCCATCAAGTGCTACAGGCTGGTGCAGAGTGGCTGGAAAGCGGCCCAGTGGAAAAGGGCCTGGAGATGCTGGTCAACAGCAGCTGAGCATAAGCCAGTGGGTGTGTCTGGGTGGCCAAGAAGGCCCCTGGCATTCTGGCCTGTACCAGCAATAGTGTGGCCAGCAGGACCAGGGCAGGGATTGTCCCCCTGTACTCAGCACTGCTGAGGCCACACCTTAAATCCTGTGCTCAGTTCTGTGCCCCTCACTGCAGGACAGACATTGAGGTGCTGGAGGGTGTCCACAGAAGGGCAACAGAGCAGGGGAGGGTCTGGAGCACAAATCCTGTGAGGAGTGTCTGGGAAAGCTGGGTTGTTCAGCCTGGAGAAAGGGAGGATCAGGGGAGTGCAAAGGAGGCTGAAAAGAGGATGTAGCCATGTGGGGGTCATTCTGTTCTCCCAGGTAACAATTGGGCAAGAGGAAAAGGCCTTAAGCTGCACTAAAGAAGGTTTAGATCAGGTATAATGAAAAATTTCTTCACTGGAAAGGTGGTCAGACATTGGAGTCACCATGCCTGGACGTGTTCAAAAGATGGGTAGACATGGATCAGCGGTGGACCTGGCACAGTCAGGCTAACAGCTGGACTCAGTGACCTTAAGTGTCTTTTCCAACCTAAATGATTCTAAGATTCTATTGCTTGTAGTTATGTGATGCCATATTTGAAATTTATATATTGTAGAAGTTAAAAACAAACTTCAATGATCAGGCAAAATAATATGTGTATTTAGGAGCATATTGATGAGCAGTTGCGTATGTGTTTTATTGATTAAAACCTCATATTGCATAATAGCAAGCTCTACGTAAGTTAACTGCAAAGGAATGCTTTTTCAAGTTAAGTCTTTGCTGGCGTAGCAAGCAGGAACTGGGATCATGGTCTTCTCTGCTGGACATCCTGCCATTCAGTGCTAGGTACTGAATGGACCATTCCTTCTCTAAGTGCAATTTATATTTGAATCACTACTTGTTATAGGCTCACACCACTGATACTCTGAATTTTATTTTCTCTAAACCGATCAAGTGTCTAATTGGTCATTGCAGATTCCTGTTGTGGTTATGTGGTCACGTGTATTGTCTTATTCTTCACATTTTTACAGTCCCGAAAGACCTCCTTGTATGTGAGCAAGAAAATTGAAGTCCTCCTTCAGTGACCTGGAAATTCCATTTTTTTACGTTCCTTCTTCATTCTCTAGTTGTGACTGGAAAACCGTATCAACCTATTGCAAGGTACAATTTACTATTTTATTATTATTTCCTCCTTGCAGTAAAGCTGGTCTGTTTTATTTGTCATCAGTGAAGTAGGAGGAAGTTGCAAGTGCATCGTTTATTTTCACTCTTGTCTAGATGTGCTTGTGTTTTGTATTTTGAAATATGAAATTTTAAGTAAGAGTAAGCTCACAGTAGTTTCTTCAGTGTGTCACAGCTATGATCTGCATCATAATAAAAAAATTAAGTTACTTGGAAAATTGTTTGTGATGCTGTGCATTTGTATAGTCATAGGATGTTTCTGTCTAGTAAAGCAGGTGCTGGATGATGGCCATTTTATTAACTGTGCTCATTTTTGTTGCTAGCTCTTTTAGCTCAAGATTCATGTATTTTGTGATTGCATACCACCTGGCCTGCCCCCTCTTTGGTACCCTCTGGTTTTTTATGTGATCTGTGTTACTGCAGTATTTTAAATTATATAAATAGTGATGTACCTTTTAAAATTCTCTTTAAGATCAGAGAACACACATATTACACACCCTGGAGCTGAGGCACAGAAGCTGAAGGATTCATTCAGTGCTATATAAGAAATGTGCAACTGCAGATCAAGACCCACTGTTGGTAAGAGGATTTTTATTCTCTTCTAAGGGAGACCAGATCACTGTGAATCATAAAACTCATCCTATGAAAAAAAAGTGTCAGGCTTCTGGAATCAGGTTCCACTTGGCTCCTTTTATCTTTGTGCAAACTTAGAATTTGGCAGTATTTTGGCAAGGGAGAATATAAATTTAAAAGTCTGTCTTGATGTCCTTTTGTGGAGTTTTTAGTTTATGACCACAATTATATTACACATTATGAACACAAATGTAAAGATCCTTTAATTGCACAAATACTTAAAATCAGTACCCTTCAACAGTAGAAATCTTGGTGTAATTTGCAGGAGTTGACAGTTATTAAGCCTTGTTAACAGCTCCAGAAACTTAACTGTGCCATTTGAGCTGAAGAAAACTGCTGCCATTTAAGATTACAGCTTGGTGAGCAGTGCAGTTTAATGAGATGTTGCTTTCAGCACCAAACAAAGCTGACTAAAAATGCTACAAGTGTTATGGCAGTTTGCCACTTTTTTGGCTGGGGTTGCACAACTGTTGGTAAGGCTTTGTAATAATATCGGATCACTGAACGGATCTGAATTAAAAATAACTTTGCAAGAACAAAAGAAATCAGTGTGATGGGCAGCTGTCTTTCAACTGGCTCTTTAGCTGGGGCAATTTGCAGGTTCAACCAGCATTTGTGGGGTTGTGCTGCGGTAGAGGGGCTGTAAATGGCAGGGGACAGGTGTAAGAGAAGGAATTGATAGTTTCTCATGCTCTTGACAAGATGACTGAGTGTTTGAAATTGCTGTTGGTGTTCATTTGATCCAGTGAAGAGAGAGAAACTTCTTGCTTGGTTTTAACAGCTTGGTGTTGCCTTGTCCCCAAACTGAATATCATTTTCTGCTCCCATCAGGGCTTTTTCTTCTTGTTGCTGATACTTTGTAGGAAAATTAGCTACTTTTACTACTCTGTAGCAAAGCCCATGGTCAGATCAGTGCCTGCCAAAGGAGTGAGTGGACTGGATTCTCCTCTCACTGTGTGCAGAGATTCCTATCCTTTGCTATCTGGGAAAGTAATTTGCTTTCTTTCTTCTGGTGAGTTTGTTTTCACAAGAAGTTCTTGGCCTGAGTACTAGGTCTGTAGTGAATCAGCTAAATGCCAGAGGATACATCCATGCAGCTAGATGATACCTTAACTATTGGGGAGCTACAGGACAGTCAGTCTCACCTGTGAGCCCAGCAAAATCAGGGCACAGATCTTCCTGGGAATGTGCTCTTGTGCATGGAAAATAAAGATATGTTTGGTACCAGTAAACTAAGGGCAAACTGTACCTGAAAAATTTTATGGCCTTCTATAACAGGGTTGTAGAGTCAGTAGTTAAGAGCAACTGACACCACCTACCTGGACTTACACAAAACATTGCCACTGTTCCTTGTCTCTAAACTGAAGAGACATGGATTTAGATTGTGGACCACTTGTTGGATAAGGAATTGGCTGGATAGTCACACTCAAGCAGTTGCAGTCAATGGCTCAATGTCCAAGCAGAGGGCAGTGGTGAGCGGTGTCCTCAGGGGCTGGTATTGGGACTGGAGCTATTTAGCAGCTTTGTTGGTGACAGGGACTCCATGGGATGGAGTGCACCCTCAGCAGCTGTGCCCCTCTGCTCTGCTCTGGTGAGACCCCACCTGCAGGGCTACATCCTGCTCTGGGGTCCCAGCACAGGAAGGACATGGGCCTGTTGGAGTGAGTCAGGAAGAGGGCCATGAAGATAACGTGGGGGCTGGAAGAACTCTCCTGTAAAGACAAGCTGGGGATGTTCAGCCTGAAACAGAGAAGGTTCTGGGGAGACCTTAGAGCAGCCTTCCAATACCTAAAGGGGTTAAGAGAGTTGGTCAAGTTGGACTCTTGACGAGGTCATTTAGTCATACAACAATGGGGAATAGCTTTAAACTGAAAGAGGGTAGGTTTAGATTCGGTATTACAAATAAATTATGTACTTTGAGGGTGATGAGGCATGGGAACAGGTTGTTCAGAGAAATAGTGGATGCTTTGTCCCTGAAAGTGTTCAAGGCCAGGTTGGAGGGGCATTGAGCAACCTGGTCTGGTGGAAGGTGCTCTGCCTGTGGCTAGTGGGGTTGGAACTAGATAATGTTTAAGAATGCTTTTAATCCAAACCATTCTATGATTCTGTGATTAATTGTAGGAGGAGTGTGTCCATCATTCTTCAGGTCTCAGTGTAGCTATTCTCAACAGCAGCAGCTGGGGGAGCAGGGAGATACCAGCAGCAGCAGCCTGATGGTAGTCCCAGGTCTGTACTAAGGCTGGCAGCCTGTGCTGGCCTCTGGTCTGTGTCTGCAAGTCTTGCTGAGTGGCATGTGTAGAAAAGTTTCCCAGTGCTAGAATGGCATTGCCATTTAGTTATGGAAAATCTTGTGGAGTCTCCTGCCCTTAGCCACTGGACCATGACAGCCAGTAAAAGTTTGCTCTTGGATTCATTACAAACTGTTGTTTCTTTTTTTTTTTAGTTCCTGAAGAGGCCTAACTGAATGAGATTGCCACTGAGCAAACGACAGTTTGAGATGTGCTATTACTGCCTATTACTATTGGCAGTAATAGGGTCATAGGCTGTATATCAAATGGCCTTTTGTTGGTTTTCTGAAGATTTCTGCTGACCTCTGAGTGATTTGGAGGGAAGTTTGTAATCTGCTGGCTTACAAAATTTGGGAAATATGGGCTTTTTGTTTGTCTTTTTTTTTACCCAAGTGAACTCAGTTGCTGGTAAAACATTTTAAACACTTGTGAGCCAGAAAATTTGGAAGAAGCCAGGTTTTTATTTGGGTAGTGTAAAAATCCATTGTAGCTACCAGTTCTGTCTATCTCCAATTAGAAGATTAATGAAAATATTTATTTTGGGTCAAAAGAATACTCTTTATGGCTATGTACCATCTCTAACCCAAGCTGTAAAGCTGCATTATTAAAAGGGAGCTGAGAAATTTGAGGGGCTCATATTAGAGCTATATTGAAAATCTTCAAAGGATGATTGAGCTAAATGGTAAGATTCTGGGATATCCTGCTTACTGCAAAGATAACTTTCTGGTGTCTGCAGATGGTCTCCCTTTTTATACCTAATTATAGTCTTGGTCTTAATGTGTTGTAAGATGTTTTTGACAGGAGTAATGCAGTGGCCATCAAGGCCATGGCCATGTTGAGTGTGGCAGGGAGCACTACACAGAATCAAAACTATCTCAGATAAGAACACAATTTCATTTTCAGCAGTGATGTCCGAGTTAAGTTTTTTGGATCACTGTATTACTTACTTTGGTGTCAAATTTGACATTCAAAACTCTGTCAAGGGATGAGTCAGCTGTGTTGTAATCCTTTGTCTTTAGTGTTTGTTTCTCTTCCTCTAGGGTTTTACAAATTTGAAAAGACTTGCTACTGATTTGTCTGAATATACAAATATTTCTGTATGCATAATTTTAACAAAATATTACTAAGAAAATATATAGTCCTATTCAGTGTTTTCCTCCAGTATGTTTGCTGACCATATTGGGAGAGATTTATCTGGGGATGGAGGGGTGAAAATTGCCTTCTAGGCTGTTAGAAAGGTTGCCATGCAGTTTACTTTTGGAGTATGAGTCAAGGTAAAGATCACTATACCTTTACTCTCTTCATTGTGCAATGCATAATCAGCAGATCCACACCTGCAAGTGCTGATTGGGATCTCTGTATTTCTTTGCGATATATTTTATGTGAGATTCTTCACTAAGCAGAGGTGACGGTCTGGTGTGGAGATTGCCACTTACTCAGCTGACCCAGCTCCTGGTCACCAAGCTGCAGAGAGATTCAGTGGTGTTTCTGTGGTTAAACAAGTAGCCTGCAAAGAAGAAGGCTCATATGTCTTACCTTGCAAGAAGGAGCACACCCTTATGACAAAATTGAGTTCCCAGGTTCTGCCAAAACTCATGTCTTTGCTTGAGTTTGAGCGATGTGGAAGTCAGTATGGATAACTGTATAAGGTATGTGACAGCCATACATGTCTGCATGAAGGCCAGTACACAGAGAAGCCTTTGAGGGTCTGGTACTTTAGCTCTTTACATCCCACTCAACTTTGAGGAAAAGAAACTTTCACATTCTTAGTGGTAATGAAGCTCCTGAGAGGGAAGAGAAATATCCGCCAAGTTTAGTCACTTTGTTCAACATGAAAACAAAGGAAGTATTCTGAAGAGATTTCTGGCTAGAAAACAGTAAATCTTCTCATGGGAGTCCACAGTTTCTGGTTTTGTTTTTAGTACAAACATGATGATGTAACAAAGTCATCTTGTTAAATAATGATACTTGTATGTTTAATGTTATAAGTTTCTGTTTACACTATAAACTTTTTTTTGCCAGTTATTCATAGATTGCTGTAGTAGGACTCTTAAATACAGCAATGGAAAGAACATTATTGTGTATTTCTCAAGGGCAATAGAAATCTGAATTGGAAACTTATTTTGCTTAGAGGCTTTGCTGGTCTTTCCACTAGAAATAGTTTAGAAGTACTGGGAATGTGGATGAGTAAAGATCATTGTCTTTCTGCTCACAATTTCTGTGATTGTTAGACTTCTGCTGAAATTTGTGGTGCTACTTGCATACAAGCAGATGTGGTGCTTTTGAGACTACTATAATCTTCAGGCCTGTCAGTGTGATGATTCTTAATGCATGCAAAATGCAGAGATGGCATTCTTAAAGATGTGTCTGTTTTCTAGGCAGAAGAACACACACAATGTTATTACATGGGGAGCAAATAATGGAATCTAAGTATAATATATTAAAAGTACCTAAAATTGAAGCATCAATACTTGCGTAATTTTAAGAGATCTTCTAATATTCTAATACTACTAGACAAAACAATGCAAAATTTTAGTTTTGATAATGAGAAGGAGGAATTTGAGACCTCTTCAATAAAAGAATCCATCCAATCAGAAGAGGATCTTAATTGACCATGTGAATACAAAATCACTTATACAGGAATCATTTGTATCACTTGAATCACATCTGTATCACTTATATAGGAATACCTGCTAAAATGTTCACTGTTGACCAATTTTTTTTTTAAGATAAATATATTTTCAGAGCAAGATCTAAGGAATGAGTAGTTTATAACTATAAATATTTAGGTTAAGATAGCTCACATACTGCTTTTCATTTGAAATGTATTTCCTATTCAAAGTCTTATGCTTAATTTTTTGAAGGAAAAAAAAAAAAGAAATTCCAACAGTAGGAGGAGTGTCCTACTTGTTAGCCTGCAAAGCTTTAATTAAGTCTTGGAGTATTGTAAACTGTCATCTCTGCACAGTCCCAAGCTCTCTGTCGGGAATTATGTAGAACACAGCCAACTAATTTTGACCTGTTGGTGGAGAAATATTTTAATTTGTCTGCATATGAAAAAGCAGATTCAGTGTACTGTGGTGTTCCCATGCAAAATAGCCAAGAAACATGTGAGTGTCTAGCAGGACTAGGTGTTTTATATGGCTGCCCCAGGCCTTTGTTTAGTGTTTACAAGGTTACTTCTCTTTCTCTAGGATTCTATCCTGCTAGAGAACATACAGGTTTTGTTGTGTGTTGGTATCTATCTAGGTGTGACTTTAGTTGTGTTTTTCATACACTTATGTTGGAGTCTGAAGTGTTACTGCTAACCAACAGACCCCATCTAGGACTGTCTGTGTTATTTGACTGCCTCTCTATAGCAGAATAGCAAAACTAAAAGCTTTGAGCAGCATATTAATACTTTGAGTCATCTACAGCCCCTACAGGCTGCAATGAGGACAGTGTTTCCTTCATTTTTTCCTTCTTACCTCAATGGACCAGGTTGTTACTAATGTTATAATTATAAGAGCACAGGCCTTCCTGTTGTGCTATTATTAACAAAAGTGAGCACACAAAGCTTCGGGATAAAAGAGGAAACATATTTGAAACTACTCTTCAGAGTTACTGGTTCCCAGCTTGAGATCATTGCATTCTGCTAGTAGCTGAACTGATCAATTAACTTCCTCTTTTCAGTGGCAACCCAGTAAGTCACTAAATTATTGCTTTGCTGATTAGTATTCTAACTTTTCTTTATAGGCTTGTTTCTAAAGGGGAATCTGTGACATGCGCTTGTCTGACTTCTAATTTTGATAGATGCTCTGCTTGCTGTGGAAGGCTGATAGTGTTTTAAGACAAATGTACAGTGCAACATTAAGAAAAAAGATTGCTATCTCTGTGTTTTAGCAATGTATTAGCAGTATTTTCTCTACTATATAAATAATTTAAAATGTTGTTTAAAACGGAAATAAGAGCCATCATATGCTCGATCTCTGGGAGCTCTAGCATCTAGATTTGGCTGTATTTCTTTGGGATCTGAAATCTTACTAAAGCCCAAACAGAACATGTCTTGTGTGTAACTGACTTCTGAGTTTGTCTTTTCCTACTTTTAGTAAGTGTTTGAACCTACCCAGCTTTTTCGTGCTTGAATTTATTTACCTGTGATGTAAAAATGATAATTTTTTAACAGCTGTGTGACCATATGTGGAGGTCAATTATTCACTAGTAAGCAGCCATGAACATATGCATGATTACTAAGTGCAGTTACCTTCACTCATCTTGACTCCTTATACTTTGTGCACAAACTATCTGTAATTCAAAATTGCCCTTTGCATCTTACCACTGGTGCCAAAAAGATTTTTACTTTTTATACATTTTCCATATATTCATAGCTCTGGAGATGACTATTACATAGTTATGTAGGACCTTAACTAACTGTAGTACTGTCCTACCCCTTCACTTACATTTTAGAACAATAAGCTAATGTTTCTGGAATCTTATTTAGTCTTGCCTCTATAGTGAACCAAGGACATTATTATTTTTTTCTCCATGTATCATAGACATAATAAATGTGTGCTTAGGAGCTGGGGAGGTGGAGGGGGCTTAAGCAGGGACAGAACCAAAAGTGCGGGGATTACTTAATTAACTATTCCTCTAATTGGATGATTTCTGTTAAGAATGCTAATTTTTTCAAACTTATAAAATTGTCAGGGTCCTGTATTATATGCATATTTCACCAAATTTGTGCTATGAAGCAGCTTCATTTAAGGTAACTGCTTTTTATCATCTTAATGTTGTTTGGTTTGTGATTTTCGGCATCCCCACTTGGATCATGGTTTCAAGCTTGGTATGAAGTGACAATCTGCACCAACAAAAATATGAAACCTGAAGACCCTTTTGTGTGATCCTACTGTTAGTGTTCCCTTTGTTAGTTTACTGTACAGGCTTATTCTCATCCCCACTCTGTCCCTCTGAGACATGTAGGAGTTGAAGTGGTGAGATCTGAATCTAGGTGTTCTTTGGACAAACAAGGGGAACCCTGCTATGTATAGGTGTGTTTCCTGATACAAAGGCTGAAATAGGTCTTCTACCGGGTCATGGCTTTTCCATACTTGCCTGCATTTTTGTTATGTGGGCAAGGACTCCCTCTGGCCCTCACTAGTGGTTTTCCTGATGGCAGTCTTGCCAATGCCCTCAGTCAGCCTTGTGCACAGTGGTGTGCAGGTGTGCCCCAGGCACAGCTGGCAGAAGGCAGGCATCATTGCAGTGTTGATGAAGGTGACTGATGGTGAGGAGCTTGGTGTCTGGAGAACATGAAATATGGTACTACAGAGAACTAATGCACATCCATAGTCTGTGCCTGGTTTGGGTCTGTGTTAAACTTAAAAAAGAATTGTGAAAGTCACCTGTGATTGAAGGACTGTCTGATCTCTTTGGTTGTGAAGTGACACTGTAAAAAGCAGTGTGACTTTGTATGTTTCATTCTTCTCACATCAGGTTATATTTAAGTAATTAGAAATTCTCTTTGAACAAAAAAGTTACTTGGAAACAAATATCTTTTTATTAAATTAAGGCAGTGTGAATTGTGGGACAAACCTCCACCCCCCACCCCATCGGTACTAATTGGGATTGGCAGCTAATTTGCTTCACTTATTTTTTTTTTTAATAATAGCATATATTGCCAAATCATAATCCATCTTAGATTGCACATTTGCCTTTTAAAAGGAAGATGCTTATGTTTTGTTTGGTTTTTTTCTCTCACCCTGATATGGGCTACCAAAAATATAAGCCATAGTAATTAAGACAACTTTTAAACTTCTTCCATGCATGGCATTATTGCAGCTCTTACTGGAGCTGAATTTTACCTGTTTATGACTGCATCCCTATGCCAGGCTGATTCTGTGGTCAGAAAGACTTTGGAAGTCACAGGGACACAGCAGTGTCAAGCTGATTATATTTTTTTCCAAAACTCAGGGGGATTTCATGTGGTTGTTTGGGGTTCAAGGAAGAGCTTAAATTTAAAATAATCATATTCAATTCATTTTCATCTGAAATTATCTGGTCTATTCAAATGTTGTTCATACATGTATTATAGAACTTTGAGTTTAATTTATGTAGTTAACAAATACAATCTGAAATTTCCTAGGTCTTGATGTTCAGTATATTTCTGACTTAATGTACAGTAACAGGATAGCACCATATTATGGCAAGTATGAAAGCACACAAGTACATTGTTTGTTTAGTATGGTTAAACTGGAGGTTAAAATGCAAGTGGCAATTTTAGATGAAGTTAGATGTATAATA